>NC_135431.1:18078784-18256284 GCF_051991245.1 Festucalex cinctus
CTCATCGCCGTCCGTTATCCGAGCAAACTCCTTCTCCCGCTTTTTCTCCTTCTTCTTCTCTTTCTTGGACAACGTCCTTTTGAAATTCTGGATCACGCCGTCCTTTTCTTTCTCGGGCCCATTGCTCTGACTCTTCTTCAGGAAAGGAAAAACCAAAACAAACAGGAACTTCGGTTAGATTGGTGCGCCGTTGCGGTGGGAGAGTGTAAGAGGTTGGGTCAAGTAGTGCACATTGGGTGACAGATGTCAGATTTGTGCACAGTATGGGTCGGTGGGTTTATAAGTTTGGGTAGACTTCTGTACAGTAGTGGCAGATGGTTTACTACAGGCTTCGCCAAATAGCCTGAGTAGACTTTTACTTTAAAGTTGGGACACGTCATGGCCAGCTTGACTTCCCTTTTCAACGTTTACAATTTCTTTATCGTACTTTTTATTGGCATTATATCGTTGCGACCAATATCATCAACACAACGCTATCACAAATCCATTCAATCACTAATTTAGGATGCTAAGAAACCACTAGTTACACCGTCATTGTATGGCAGAGCACAAATCTCGAAAATTAATGGATAGCAGCTAGCTGTTAGCATTAGTAATGGATGCCTGGATGGTAACATAAATGAGTTTGACAGTTGGTACCTGACTTGCTTTCTTTATTCTGGAACCAAGGCTACTTTGTAATTCACTCCCCATGTTTAAAGTAAGGGAATGTGCCTTAAATTGCACTTTGAGGTGTTTTCATTATTAGGAAGAAAAAAAAAAAACTTTGTCATCATTTATTTTATAAAACAATTTTGCTCATTAAATGTGTAATAAAAAAAGAAAAAAGAAATCAACTCAAAATGTCAAATATAGCCGTTTAGAATTTAGGAACACAACTTTAAGCCAATAATAACTTATTAATATTGTACACATTGACCATGTATAAAATAATAATGTATATGCCTCATATTGCACTTAAATTTGTGTTATTATATTAGACATTTCGAGGTTGTTTTTTAATGAGCAAAAGCATTTTACAAAATAAATTAAGCCAAAGTACTATTTATCTTTTTTTTTGTTTTTTTTTGTTTTTTTTTGTTTTGTTTTTTTTTTTGTTTTTTTGGGGTTTTTTTTTTTTTGCTGATCTGAAAAACAATCCTACGTAAACTGTGACTTTTGTGATCAGTTGCACCACTTGAATGCATATTCAGCATAATTTGGTTGCATTTTTTTCTTAGATGCCAACGTATGCATTTTGTGACCACTGTTGTTGTGTTTGTAGTAAAGGCAAATAAACAAAAAAAAAGGCTATAAAATTCCGTGAAACATGAGTAGCTTTCTGCTGTTTTGTTTTTCTAAAAGTAGCTCACGGTGGCCGATGTACAGTAGTAGTTGGTAGATGTAAGGCTTTCTGGTAGATTTCTATTTAGCGGCTTTTGGTGCAAGAGAAAATGGTAGGTTGGAGTAGAGTGGCTCGAAGTGATCAAGGTAGACTGGCGCACAGTGATTGTTCATTACGCATTAGAGTTCCAGGGCTGTTAGCAGACCTTGGGCAGGATGTCGTTCTCATTCTTGAGGACAAATCGTCCTTCTCTGTCGTCTTTATTCCAGTTGAGCTGAACGACGAGCGGCTTCTCGTCCAGGTCCAGCTGCCGCTCTTCTAACACACACACACACACACACACACACACACACACACACACAATTTTTTCACCAATTGGTCGCTGTTCAAAAAATCTGTCAAACGGAGGACTGGTGCGGACTCACCGCCGCTAACGTGGACCTCGTAGAGGGAGTAGCGCGGCGACGACAGCATCCTCATGTCGGGCCGGAACTTCTCGGCCAGTGTCTCGATGACGTCCTGAGTGGTCGCCGTGCTGGACACGCGGATGCACTTGGTGGCGAAGTTGCCGGCCACGCGGTCTTGGAAGTAGAAGCGCATCACGCCGTGGAACTCCAGGTCCTGTAAGCGACGCAAATACGCAGCGGACGCCGCACATGAGCACGGTTGGCTGTGTTTTCTGAACTTTGGCAACACACGCTAAACATTCGGTAAGCCACCTCTCTGTCCATTTTCAAAGTTAGTCTTAACTTCCTGACTACCAGCAATTCAAATGTCCTCTGTAGTGGACCTTTTTAAACCTGAATATCTCTCACCCAATGCATACAATTGAATTAACTCCTTTGTGCTCTATAGAGGTCATTCAGAGCTTTCCAATGATACCAAATGTGTAGGGGTGGGGCTTTGCTACCTTTGGTTGCATCATAAAAGAAAATGGCTTCCCTCAGTGCAACCACTTTTTAGGGAAGAGGAAAAGTATGTGTAACACTTTTGAAAAGAAATAGGCTTTAAATGTTGTTAGCATGTTTTATATAAGACTGAAGAACACATTAAAGTATTGTTTGAATTATTTTAACTGTATTTGAGCCTAGCATTTAGGTTTTAAACACATTTTTCACTGGACTAAACTAGACTTAGACTAGACTAAAACCCTCATTAATAAACAATAACTATGACTAAATCAGTATGCATTTTCGTCAACTAATGAAGATGAGACAAAAATGTCCTTAATAAAAATCGGACTAAAATCTATGGACATTTTAGTTCATGAACAAAAACGAGACGAATATTTATATGATTTTGTAAAATCTTGTCTGCTAATCTGTCACGTCTGTGACACTGTCATGTGACACACAGCACAAACACATGATTTGGTTTATTGGTTTTGAACATATAAACAAACACGTTACAAGTATAAAATACAAGTAGAAGTAAAAATAAAAGTTTAAAGGAAGAAAGAAAAAAAATTGTCATCGGACAGACAGGAGGTGGATTCACAGTGAAAGGTTTAAAAAAAAAAAAAAAAAAAAAAAAAAAAAAGTAAAATTCCAGTTATAATTTAACATTAATCCAACGGCTATAACATTCCAACAATAATGTTAATGCGACTACTAACTAATGCTGGCTAACTTACTAGCTCATAGCATTGAGCCATAGTAGCCACTGTAACTGTGTGTAAAGGTTCAATCTGATGACAAAAATATATATACAGGGGTAAAATGGTTGTCCTGACTAAAACATAGACAGTTTTTGTTGACTAAAAATAGACGAATACAATTATATTTTCTTGGACTAAAATAAAGAATAAAATACTAGATTCATAGTCGACTAAAAATGTACTAAATAAAAATGGGATGAGGTTGAGCAACTGCGATAAAAACTAAAAAGCCTGACTGAAATTGGACTAAAACAGACAAAATTTATAAAAGGCAGACAAAATTAACATGACAACTGACAAGTACACAACACATTTATGTCACGTGTGGCTTCAACATGAAGGAACTGACAAACAACAACAACAAATTTACACGAAAACGGAGGCCACTCCTTATTTTGCCTTCTCACGCCTGTCGCCACATGTGACTCAATCGAGCAGAGTGGAAACACTGAGCGCCGTTTTGATAGCAAGGGCGGGGTCGGGAATGTGTGTGCGTGTGTTGTGATTTACTGCTGGAATGTGGGTCACGGAGGGTTGCCGTTCTCCAGCTTGCGTAACCAGCGGCGACTGTTACCGCGGAGACGCCTGCCCGCTCGGACTGGCAAACAAAGAAAGAAGGACAATGTTGCGCCTGATGATCGCATCTCAGCCGAGTTCAAGCGCAAGAAGTCCAACCTGTCCTACCCGGAAACGCGCGAGGGTGGGGGGGTGTGGGGGGTCACGTTTGCAGGACGACACACACCCACGCAGGCGCCGAGCTGCAGGTCAAAGTTCACCGCGCCGCTCCTGTGGTCCAAGCCTGTGATTATTCCCATGCCAAAGTCCACTTCCTCATCTTGGCGCCTGTCATTTTAAAACCCTCTCAGCTTTTTGGTCCAGTGGAAATTCATGTCAGGAGCAAACAACCAATTAGGAGCTGCCAATTATTTCCTCTTACCGCCTAAAGAATACAAGTTGTTTAACTTTATACATTTGCACCTTTTTTACGTTTTCAATTCACTAATTTAATACATTTTGTTTCATCCAAAAGGAAGTTGCATAATTATAGTGTTTAAAAGAATTTTATTTGTCTTAATATTTGTTGTTTATTATAATAATATATAACATTTTCTTGTTTTGTACGAAAAAATAAATGATCATCCTACTACAGGGTGCACATGCTGCACTCCAACTTCAAGTTTTTGCCAACGTAAATAAATAAACATTATTATTGTTATAAATATTTTATTATAAATTCTGTTTTGTCCAAAAGGAACTTTCGTAATTATAGTGTTTCTAATTTTTTTTTATTGGCCTTAATATTTTTAAATGTGTAAACATTTTCTTGTTTTGTACCAAAAAATAAACAATTGTCCTACTACACTCTAACTTCAAATTTTTGCCAACATACATACATACATACATACATAAATAAGTTAAATAAATAAATAAATAAATAAATACAATTCTGTTTTCTCCAAAAGGGACTTATGTAATGACAATGTTTCTATTCTTTTTAAAAATGGTCTTAATATTTTTAAATGCTTAAACATTTTCTTGTTTTGTACTGAAGAAAAAAAAAAAACAATCAATCGTTTGAATAATCGTGATTTCAATTATTGCCAACATGATCGTGATTATTATTTTTTCCATAATCGAGCAGCCCTAGAAGACGGTAACATGCACATACAAATCAAGATAATTAACTGTCTTGAAATGCTACATGCTAAAAAAAAAAAAAATGCTAAAAACAAAAGCAACGTGCTTGCCATAGCTGAATTTCTAAACTGCACCAGCTTCTTCCTATGACGGTGTATTAGGGCCACATATAAACATAATTATTATTATTTTTTTTTATTTTTATTTTTTTTTAGAGGGGAGTAATATTCTGAGAGATAAAAAAAAATAGCCAACTCAGTTTTTTTCTCGCAAATTTGCCACTTTATGAACTAAAAAATTAACGTTTTTTTTCCTTGGAAATTTGCCATTTTATAAAGTCAAAAATTGTGAGTCTTTTCTCGGAATATTACCAATATAAAAAATAAAATAAATAATACATGGCCCTAATATGCCGCCGTATCTTCCTCCATCAGATTGCAAAACATGTTTGAGGCTAAATACAAACAAGTTGCATTTATCCTTTCCCTCAGCTTTCCCTCTAATAATCCACAAGAACAGCTTTTCAATTCCCGCGGCGGCGCACAAGTTGATGTCAGCGATGTAGCAGGCCGGATCCACGTGTGACACTCACACACGCATGCACACTAAAATGTGGTGAATGCTGAGCATAATCACTATGAGTGACACCTGCAAAGAAAAAAAAACAGCGTGACGGGACTATTTGTGTCACACACACACATGCTGAAAGTAGGTCAGCAGTGCTGATAAGATGCAAACAACCAAAAAAGGGAAAGTACGTAAATGTTTATTTGGAGAGCACTTAACAAAACACACATACAAAAATAAATAATCACTCACAACAGGACAACGGGTTGAAAATAGTGGTGGCCACTGGCCATTCATAAAAATTTCCAAGGGGAAATTAACAATTAGTCAAAGTTCTTATTTTATGATTAAGATGTTTCTCAAGATGACTTGACTTGACTTGCCTCCTCAACTTCAACTCCTTCAGGTTATAAACTAGTGGAGGCAAACAACAGCGCCTCCACTGGTGCATCTTGTATTGCATTCCATTTTGACTTCATTTCTTCAAGGCAAGACTGTTGTTTCCCTTCAGATCTAGTTTTAGAATTTCTTCCTTTGAGCTTTGGAATAAGGTGACTCGATGAAATGAAATTCCGTTGGGCTTCGCGTTTCATCTTTCTCCCACGCTGCCTTTCTTTTCTCACAGTTTGGACATAAATCCAGGCGGCGGTATAAGAACACTCTGGAGTACGTCCATATAAGCACATGTGACTACATGTGGGAGTCACGCGGGGAGGTGAGCGAGGTGACGGTGACGTCCGACTCCTTCTGTCTGGGTTCAAGGAGGATCACAGGGCATGTCTGTGAGAGTCTTTTGTTCACTTTCACCTGGTTACTTGCGACGAGAACACAAACGAGAGTTACGGTTCTGCAATGACGTTCTTAATTATGCATGAGTGTAAATTTGAGAAAACCGCATGGATTCACAAATCACTCTTCATCCTTAAGTAGCCTCCAAGGAGTATGTGCATATGCGTGCGTGTGTTATCAGGTGTTAAGAAAAGAAAAGCAGAGCTTGTGTTGCCAGCACGTCAAGTCAAGTTCTCAAGACGTACGCGTACGTACACATTGCGACGACAGAGTTTCAAACGTGACCTTCGTGACCTTTTGTTTGCCATTAAGTCATTCCTTGCCGGGAATGTACAAAGTGTTCACCATATTGAGAGCCCTTTTCTAAAATATAATGATTAAAATTAGGAGAATGTTAAAACTCGGGCTGCATGATATTGGAAAAACATGCGATATGTGATATAGTTGCTGAATATAGCGATATCAATAGAGATAGACCGATATGCTTTTTTCAGGGCCGATACCGATTCCGATTATCGGTAGTCAAGGAGGCAGATAACCGATATTTGAAGCCGATATTCATTTGCAGTAAAAGTTAAAATGTTGGCACCAAATTTTTGAATAATGCAAACCCTAACCGTTCTTTACAATGGATTCTCACACTACACTTTTCATTTTACATCCTTCTATCGGCAATAAGACGTTGGTGGCGGGGTGAGTTAAATGTGGGGGCCAATGTGACATTACCTTTTATAGCATTTGGGATACTTGTAGTTTTATTCTATAAATGTTATATTTTTATATTTTGAAGTAATAGGAGGAACCCTGTCATTCAAAATGTGCATCAGCTGTGGCATTACTTATTACTACAGCAAAAATAAATAAAAAAATTCCATGAGAAAAACTATTCATCCTTGAACACCATACAGTTCTTGTAGACCTTATTATAATTATTGTTATTGTTACCATATAGACAGTTTTGATAAGCTGAGGATCTTAAATCGAGAACAGCAATATCATGCTACTCCTCTCTACAAGAGAACTGTCAAAAGACACTTCATCATGTAGTTTACTGCCACTTAGGATGCCCCAATCAACGCAGAAAAAGGTAGAGTAAAATAACTTGGTTATAATAATAGTAAGAATAACTTGGTTAAACAGACATTGTTGCGGTGGACCGCTGCCACTTTCTGCTGTTTAATGTGTTTTACACTTATAGACACGTGTGTGTATATGGGCACACTATTCTCTCACTACTGTACTGTACTGGATCACTTAATGGCACAGATGTACTTGTCTAAATAATAACTAGGCTGCAACATTGCTAATTCACATTAACAAGCACTATCTTAGCTGTCCACATGAATAGTTACTAACACACGAGAAAGTTATACAACACACCAAACATGAGCTCATTATTCAAAGTATGATGCACGTAACGAAATTACATCACTGAACATTAATTGCAGCCGACTACGGCCGTAGATGTTACATTTTAGTGGCATCGATTGAGAGGATAATGTCCCAACTGACGGCAGACATGACGTGAAAAGAGAGACAAAACGAGCAAATAAGCACACTATACTTTAGTGCACTTCTCTACTAATGCCAAACATACGGAAGAGAACACGTTCGTGTAGTTAAACGGTGTTTGAGACACTTAATTTGTTACGGAGCGGACTTTAACGAGGTGCACAACGAGCTGTCAATCAAATCGACGTCGAAGCTTAAGGCACACAATGGCAAACCAGTGCGACAAATAAACACAATATAAAGTAACTAAACGCTATTTAGTGTCACTGTGGCATCTCACTGCATAATAACCGCTATGCAACAAGTAGTGGACGTGACCCAGAATGCAATGTGTGCGTCACGAGAGATAAATATAATGACATTACTCTACTCTTAACATGGAACTAGACAATATAATAATGACAACTGTTAATATTTGGAACCTTTCTAACAAACATTATTTACTTAAGTGAAAATGTGTGTGATTCCCTCCCCGAGTAGTTCAAGTAGCGAATTAGCTACTGGGTGTTAGCCTACATGCGAAGCTGAACACACCACTGTTAGCTAGCGGGGATTCAATGCAAGGCAATGCAGCTCCATTCATATAGTGCATTTAATACACAACATAATTCAATGTGTTTAGCTTATCATGGTGAAACGATCGGCGGAGTCTCTTCTCTTTTAACTTACCTTCGAAGCATGTGTCTCTCGCGTTGTGTCCGTGGGTGCGTGTGTGACCGGCTACTGTGATACACGGCATACACTACTGATTGGTTCTGGCTTTTGCACGGCTAACCAATCAAATGCTGCTATGGGCGTTACATTGCTGGAGTTGGACTCCATAACAGACAGAGACGCTCTGGGCTGCATTCGAAGCGAAAAGACGGAGTTTTAAATGGATCGCTCATATCGGCCGTCAGATTAATAAAACAGACCGATACCGATATGTACCAATATGTCAAATATCGGCCCATCTCTAGATATCAATATTATGATATTTAACATGTACCGAAAGAAATGACACGGCCGTGGATGAGTCAGACACTCGGGGGGGTCGGAGCTCCCGAGCCAGCCGGCTCAGTTTGCTCCCCCCCCCCCCCCCCCCCCCCAATCCACTCAACCTTGGTCCCGGCCCGGGGCTGCGTCCGGCGCGGGGACACCAGGGTTGCTTACACGCGCCCTGTGTCCGGTGCCACACGGCTCAGCCTTTAATAATAATAGTGACTGTCACTAACATATATTTTTGGGGGGTTTGTGTTGTTTGTGTGGTAAAGCTTAGAAAATGGGAAAAAAAATCATTGCCATTGCAACCATGGAGCACCCAAATCACAACAAAATGTAACCACCAGAAAACTAAAGAGGAAAAATGTGACGATATTACCGGTGTAATGAGGAGACGGTGAAACAGTGTCAAAATCTTAATACCGGTCAACCCTATCAAACAGTATGTAAAGTTTACTTCATTCTTTACAAAACTAAAGCGTCGGGAGCAGTTACATTCCTGGAATATCACTTACACATACGTATTAACTCTTTTAAGTGTGCGAGTCGTGTATCCGCTAGGGCGGGAAACGTCTTATGTCATCCAAACAAAACTCAGACTTCAACAACAGAAGACGCTTTAGTGAGCCAAGTGGCAATTTTGTGACGGAGCAAAACCGCAACTTTGCAGTGATCTCATGTTTGCTTCGGTCAATGAACGTGCGGGCGGTGGCGACTTTCAGTCAATGAAAATTCGCCGTTACCACGGCGATGCTGAAAACTTCCATGTGGATTCATTTGACATTATGAAGATGAGTTTTAAGGGAGGAGAAGGGCTTTCTGGCTAAAACCAGAATAGATTCTTACGGCCGTGCGTCATCTCGTCCCCCCCCCCCACACACACACACACACCCACACCCACACACACACACATACATACATACACACTGAGGCTTACTAAAATGAAGTGTGTTCTTGAGTCAATATTGTTGCGGCCCCACCTGCAGCAACACGGGGGGATTGGCCCGTAAGCCCGTGTCTAAGGTCAGCGGGAGCGAGCTTTTGAGTCGGCTGCGGAGGAGGGGGAAGCTCAATCGGCCTCGGATCCCAGCTGAGACCTCTTCAAAGGCATCAAACGTGCGGCCAAGACAATAACAAAGGCGCAAGAACAATCCGAGAGACCTGAGGGTGCGGCATTGTGATCGTTCTTACGTTTCGGGGTGGAAGGTTCGGAAAGCGGCTGATGAGACGGCAAGGCTGGAAATAAGTTTCATCCAAACTAGAGCTGTCAAAATGAATTGATTAATCGACAAGTAATCAATTATCAACTTAACAACTATTTTAATAATCGCAATCATAATCATAATAAGCAATCATTTGGAGCAATTTCTTAATTCAAATTTGCCCAAATCCTCTGATTTCAGCATATCAACAGTAACTGTTCACCGATTTCTGTAGTCCTTCAAGAAAGAGGACTGTTTATGTTCTGTGCTTAATCAAAATAATATATTTGCAAACATCTGTTTTTACCGTGGAAAACAATGACCGAACCGGTAACATACTTCAACATCAATCAACCCCCGCCCGCCCTTTTGTTTTTGTTTTTATCTCTATACGAATACAAAGTACAATATGAACACCAATCACTGGTTAATAAGCGGTAATCAGGGCAATAAATGCTTTAGTGATACACTTTAATGCAAAATTAAAATGAAACCGATTCGAATTGAATTATCAATAGATTAATCCATCCATCCATGCATTTTCTTGACCGCTTATTCCTCACAAGGGTCGCGGGGGGTGCTGGCGCCTATCTCAGCTGGCTCTGGGCAGTAGGCAGGGGACGATCTTTGGCTGGCTATTAGTGCGGCTAAACAGATTGCCGAATGGCTCCTAAGTCAGTAAGACAGAGAAGCCATGCTAATTGCTAAGCTAACCAAAGATTGACATCATCATGTAATCGTCAAAAGCAAGCGCTTGGGTGAGCGAGTACATTTGTCACACAACAGTAAGATAGAAGGCAATTTAATAAGGCAAGGAAAGTCATAGTAACCGTTTAAAATGTTTTCCGGCATTATCGGTACACTGCAAATATTTCAACATTATCACCAGTTGAGCTTCTCAACGAACAAAAACAGCAGAATGGAGGCTTGTTTTTCGCCAATGAATGAAAAGGCACAAAGTGTCTTTGTTCCAGGTGAGTTTCTGCTTCAGTATCGAGCACAAGCACACACACACACACACACACACACACACACACACCCCCACACACTCACCGCTGATTCACACTGCCCACCCTGGCAAAGCAATGCATTGTGGGAACTTGTAAGGGGCAGCTTTAAAATCACCTCAGGTGGGAAAACGAGCCCACAAATCAGACTTGCCGTCACTCGCTTCGTTAACAGCGAGTAAGGATCGAGGCCATGTGTGCATGTGTGAGCGCAAGGCCAGCCAGGTCGAACTAGTGATGCGACACATGGCAAGCCAAATGAATCACGAATAGAGATGTCAAAATTAATCGATTACCGGTAGTAGAAAAGTAATCGATTATCATATTAATTGACAACTATTTTAAGTCCAATAATGGTTTAAAGCCATTTTTTTATTGAAAATTGTCCAAATCCTTTGATTTCAGCATATCAACAGTAATTGTTGCCTGATTTCTGTCGTCCTTCATGGGGGGGAAAAAAAAAAAAAAAAAAAAAAAAAAAACTGTTCTGTGTTTAATCAAATTACGACATCTGTTTTTACTTTGGGAAACAATGACCGAACCCGTAACATTGTACACAACATCAATCCCCTTTACGAACACGAGGTACGAAATGACCACCAATCACTGGTTAAGAAACGGCAACAAGGGGGAAAATGCTTTTGTAATACACTTAAATATGAAATTAAAATTAATCCAATGAGCCGATTAATCAATGGAATTAGATAGATTAATCAAGTCTTATTTGACAGTGACAGCACTAATCACAATCATAAAAACGCAACTGGATTTAAGTATTTAGTAGGGGTGCAGCGATCACAATTTTCCGACCGATCATCAATACCCGATCTTTTAAAAAGTCTGACCCTGCCGATCTCGATTTTTGCCGATTCCAATTTTTTTCATAATAAACAGCCACCTTCAGTGTTCTTGTTTTATTGGGAAAACATTGAACAATATCTGTGAAATAATGCAAACAATTTGTTTTAACTGCACTTTTTAAGTATTTATCTCAAATAAAAATGAAAGCCTATCGGTCATCTCAGCAAAAGAGGATACTTTTTTAGACCTATGAGGAGAGAGATAAGATCAGTGGAAAACATCGGTTTATTTTTAAGGGATCGGCCGATCATCGATCCCGCAAAATTAAGGAAATCGGGGCCGATATATCGATCGATCGGCGCACCCCTAGTATTAGCCCTCGGGCTGTGCAATTAATCGAAATTCTATTGCAATTTCAATTTAAAAAAAAAAAAAGAAAAAGAAAATTGCCATATAATTGTAAAAAAATAAAGATTATTAACACTCATTGTGAGTCGTTTTCATTTATATATGTCCACCTTTTTTTATTTTAATATGACTAATTTAACAAATCTTGTTTGGAACTTGAAAGGAACTTGCATAATTATAGTGTTTCAAATAATAATTTTAAAAATGTTTAAACATCTTGTTTTGTACCAAAAGAAAATGATCGTTTGAATAATCAGGATTTCAATTATTACTAAAATAATCGTGATTATTATTTTTTCCATAATCGAGCAGCCCTACGTTAGCCCCTTTCAAGCTATTGGCAAAAGGTGGCACTTTCGTGTTGAACGTTTTCTCAAATAACACAGAATAATGAGAGAATCAATTATTCGATTACCAGTAATCAGATTAAAAATAAAAAATAAAATAGGAAATAAGCATATGAGGTGCACATTTGTCACCAACCTCACATTCTGCACTGTAGTATCTGCGACTTTGAATGTGTGTGAACTTAATGTCTCAAAACTTGGCGCTTTGGTGAATTTTATCTGAAAGAATCCATCCAATAAATCCAAATTTAAACACCAAGTTTCAGTTGTGCCCATTTACTGTCAAACGAGTGATTTTTTTTCATTCTGTGTTCTTTCCCGGCTCTACCGTTTATGCCTCTTACGTGTCTCTGGACAGACCAACAACTAAAACAATGGAGGTTTTATTGAAGACCCTCCCAGTAAATCAAACATATGAATCCCATCATTTGTAATCCTCAAGTGCTACAAGCAGGGGCGCCACCCTCCCTGACCGACATCCTGTTCATCTCCGCTCCCATGTTTGGCGTCCCGTCCGGACCTGACTTCTGCTGTAATTAACTGCCGAGGTCTTTAACACTTGACTTTTTTTTTTTTTTTTTTTTTTTTTTTTTTTTTTTTTTTTTTAATAACTTATGAGGAGATTCGCAGGTTTAAAAGTGCCATTATGTCGGAATTCGTCATCCCTTTCATGAGGAATGGCCACCACTTCCATGTGACAAACCGTGAACCCGACACCCGGCCAACTCGGTTGCCATGGCGGCGCAACGGGTGTCGGGTTTCCCGCGGAACTGCTCCACTCCTCCACTCCTCAGGTGTCTCAGGTGCACAAGCAAGGAATGAAAAAAATATTATAGATTCACGCAATGAGGATGTAAAAAAATGTGCGGCCGTATAATGCACCTGCTTCTTGTAATAACAACAAAAAAGTGACCTCTTTAGGACCCCAAAGAGGTCAACTTGTGAAGAAATGGCCCCACTCCAAACTCAAGGTTTTCCCAAGAGCAATTTTTGACATTTGTATTCTGACTGCATGCCATCTTCAAGTTACGCATTTATTTACGCGTTATCGACAACAGGCCTAATTTACAAGGTCCCTGGCTCTTAAATTCCGCATGGAGGAGAAACGCTTGTCGTACTCGGTAGGCAATTAATTTCCTCTGATGGGCCGCCGGAGTGGGATCGATACGGGCGGAAGCAAAAAAAAAAAAAAAAAACGAAAAAGCATCACTAAGCAGTCCTCCCACTCTAGTCTGAGTGAGTCAGGATCTGATCGGCTCATGTGTCACAATTTGGCGCTTCCATGTGGAGTCGAAGGAATGCCTGGAATGCAAACGGAGGTTTGTTGCTTCCTGATAAAGATGGCAGGTCGCTTGACGGATTGTCTGTGAACGCTTGGGAACATAACACCTTTCAGGTAGCAAAAGTCACACTGGTTGACTTCCAAAGTGATGCAATTCCAAGTTATACTGTCAAACTTTAACAACTTAGCCGCCAAGTGTTTTAATGTACTTTTTTGGGGGGGGGCAATACCTATGTACCTCTGGATTATTTTGCCGCTTTATATCTCTTTCAAAAATAATTTTGATCAGCTAAAAATGACGGGATCGGGACCGATTTCCAATCACGTGAAGGGGATCAAGACATCCCTATTGTGTTCTGATTTTTAAAGAACCTAAAAAGCTAGAAACAAACTTTTGTTTCCTGATGAAAGAAGACCGTTTACTCTTTTTTTTTTTTTTTTTTTTTTTTTTTTTTTTCCTTCTCTTCTTCCCCCCAGCAGCACACCTGATGACTCGGACTGAGTGTAAAAAAAATACATATATGGAATAATCGATATTTAATCAATTTGCCTTTTCAAGCCCGATAGATTCTTAAAACCATGAATGGATTATTTTGTATCTCTGTTTCCCAAATTTTCCTAAGAAAATTGAATTTTAAAGAACAATTTTCATTTTTATCTTCCTGTTCTCTTGAAATTTACTGTTAACATGAATTTAAAAGTATTTTCTTACGTTTATGACTTATTGCCTTTATGACCATTCACAATCTTTTTTTATTAACTTATTCACTGGCAGCCATTTTCCCAGAAGCAACCACCTTCGCTCCCGGCTGTTTTTTGTTTTGGTTTGTTTTTTGCAAGGCTTACAGAATATTGTGTTTTAGGGGTGTTAAAAAAAAATCGATTCGGCGATATATCGCGATACTACATCGCGCGATTCTCGAATCGATTCAATAATCGGCAGAATCGATTTTTTTTTTTTTTTTAGGATTCACACCTTGAGCATGGAAGAATGTTATATGAACGGAACATTAAGCCTTAATATTTTATTTTAATGCTGTTCAAACATGAAACAGATTACAACCTCTATAAGACTGAAATTTCAGATAAATAAATAATACATTTTCATATAAATCTTACACTCTACAAGCTTACTGATTAGTATTTTCTAAATATGAATGAAAAAAAATCGCAACAATCGACTTATAAATTCCTATCGGGATTAATCGGTATCGAATCGTGACCATTCGTATCGGGATTAATCGGTATCGAATCGAATCGTGACCTGTGAATCGTGATACGAATCGAATCGTCAGGTACTAGGCAATTCACACCCCTATTGTGTTCTGCTGCTATAAAATCATGGAACCTACCAAAAGAAATATTTGAGTCTCTTCTTTCATCAAGGAAGAAAAGTTTCATCATTCTCTGTTTAGAACTGTGGGGAAATCAGTTTGTTTGCAATATGGCCCTGGTTGATCTCTTATACTCTGCTGCTACCTACTTGCCGTTTTTATAATTACTACCATTGCTACACCGGTTCGCTGCAGTTCAGAGGCTGCATCAAAGCCTTCTGTATTCTCTAGCATAAAATTAAAAATAAAAATAAAAAATAAAAATAAAAAATAAAAATTAAAATTAAAAAAAAGTATACACGTCTTTGGGACACTTTAAACGTTCAATACAGGGGTGTCCAAACTTTTTCATTTGAGGGCCACATACAGAAAATCAGAAGGACGCAAGGGCCACATAATGTTATGAAGAGAAATTGTGTTGAGTCCTAAAAAATGTACAAATAATTTATTTGTGCTTTTGCATATTTAGAAAAATGCTACAGTATATAAACCAATTTATTTGTAATATGGCAGTAGGGTTATTATAGTTTTGGAATTTTTCATTTTAGTTAGTTTTTATTAGTTTTCAGTGTGGTTCTGTTAGTTTTTATTAGTTTAGTTCTTTAAAAAAATGCTTAGTTTTAGTTTAGTTTGTTAGTTTCAGTATTAGTATTAGTTTTTATTTTAATGTGCATTACTTGTGCGCAATATTTAAAAAACACCATGGGAGCAACGTCATCTGAAGGTGCTTTTCTATTGGCAGCTGCTAAATGATAAATGATGATAAATTTCTGTGTGACATACTTTCAAACGTCATTATTTTCCGGTTTATATGAAAATAAATCTACGAAAAATTACATTTAAAATCATCCCCAAAGGCTCATGCATTAAATTAATTACCAAAATGAAAATGAAGGACATGTTTGCTGTAATTATGGTTAGTTTTATTTTAGTTAGTATTTTTAAACATAAAATGTAGTTTCAGTTATTTTTCGTTTTTTAAAAAGCATTTTCGTTTTTATTTTACTTCGGTAACAATATTGTGTTTTGAATTTTAGTTTGTTTTTTCATTAGTTTTAGTTAACTAAAATAACCTGGCATCTGTTTTTCGATACTCTCCCTTCTTACTTTGACCATCTCCAAACATTTTTGCTTTGTTTATTTTATTTGAACTGAGTCAAATGCCATTTTTAGCATATGTCGCGGGCCACTGAAAAATGGACGGCGGGCCTCAAATGGCCCCCGGGCCGTAGTTTGGACACCCCTGGTTTAATATAGAACGTATTTATTAGGGGTGCTAAAAAAAATCGATTCGGCGATATATCGCGATACTACATCGCGCGATTCTCGAATCGATTCAATAATCGGCAGAATCGATTTTTTTTTATTTTTTTTTATTTTATTTTTTTTTTTTTTTTAGGTTTCACACCTTGAGCATGGAAGAATGTTATATGAACGGAACATTAAGCCTTAATATTTTATTTTAATGCTGTTCAAACATGAAACAGATTACAACCTCTATAAGACTGAAATTTCAGATAAATAAATAATACATTTTCATATAAATCTTACACTCTACAAGCTTACTGATTAGTATTTTCTAAATTTGAATGAAAAAAATCGCAACAATCGACTTATAAATTCGTATCGGGATTAATCGGTATCGAATCGAATCGTGACCTGTGAATCGTGATACGAATCGAATCGTCAGGTACTAGGCAATTCACACCCCTAATATTTATACATTATTGGGCGCAAATGAGTTAATAATTTAGGGCTGGGGAAAAAAAAGTCGACCAAGTCTTGGTCGACTTTAAAAATAGGTCGACTGGAAAAATACTGTATAAGTCGACGCTCCGCCCAGAACCATGTTTGCGCCGTCACCGTCCATGTTTCTCACGGACCTTTTATGCCCCCCGCGCAGTGTGTTGCAAACTTCAGTGAGAAGAAGGCGGACAGAGTAATATTTATTTATTTTTATTAGTTTTTTAAATGACTTCTGTTTGGTTGGTCTGATTGGTTGTTTGAATTTGGAGGTGTGTTGCACACCGCCATTAGCCTAATTGCGCATACAGTTCTTTTACTGCAAGCGTACATGTACACTCGTACAGTATTTACAATATTTATTAG
This sequence comes from Festucalex cinctus, assembly GCF_051991245.1. NCBI lineage: Eukaryota > Metazoa > Chordata > Actinopteri > Syngnathiformes > Syngnathidae > Festucalex > Festucalex cinctus. Next base: position 18,095,743 of record NC_135431.1, read on the forward strand.
TTAAGATTATGTCCTCATTCATTGGTTGCATTATTTTAAAATGGAGGAAAAGCGAATGGATAAGAGGACAGAGGTACAGGCTCTTCTAAACATTTGGGAGAGGAAGAGAGCACGACATGAATCGGAGTCACCAAGCCACCATGCACGTTATTACTGCCAAGCTTGGTTGGTGAGGTGAACAACGACCCTCAAAACGTCTGTAAAAGCTGCAAAGATACACCTGGACTTTTAAACGCTCATGGATCAGTACAGCAGCATGACTGCCGAGTGAATGGGACGGCCAAATCGACGCCACGGTTCATGGATACCGGAGCAATAACATGGATTCAGCGCGTCACGGATAGACAAAGGTAAACGCAACAATAATGTTGCAGAAATACTTGTAATATTGTCATTTAGGTCGCTCCCTCGTGTGGCACTTGGCAGCTGCTTAATTGTGTGACAGTCACTTTCTATTAGTCAGCAGTTATTTATTTCGCTGCGACCGGGAAATCTCCTGCGAGCGTTATTTTGCCGTGAACACTCGGAACGAAAATTCTTGGCCTGCCGTGAATACCACGATTGCTTATAGACATTCACAAGCGTATATGAATAACACAAATGTGCACGACCAGTTCGTTGCTGCGCCGTGATGGCCGTTTTGTCGAGTCAAACACATTTCACGGGGAGTTAGCTTAGCGTTTCACGGCAACGTAGGCAAAGTTTTACACTCACCATGACAGAATAACCTCCTCACAAACACGGCTTGAATCGCAAAGCCACGTCATCTTGGTCACGAAAGAAGAGCTTGTTCCCCTCGGCGTTAAAAATAAATAAATAAATAAATACCCTCGGCGTGGCATTTAAAAAAAAAAAAAAAAAAAAAAAAACATCGGCGTGACAAAATAACACTCAGTGATCAGTTGCTGGTCACAGCAAACAACTAACAAACAAACAATCACCATCGCCTACAACATGGAAATGAAGGGAAGGGCATGAAGAAGTTGTGTGTATGTGCGTGCGCGCGCGGGTTACACTAAATTGAAGACTATTATTGTACAGGAAATATAAGGAACAATGGATTTTATATACAGATTATCCACTCAATTCAACACATGTTCAACATTTGCGGCGTCAAATCTAAAAAATAAATAAATAAATAAATAAGTAAATAAATAAGTAAATAAATAAGTAAATAAATAAATAAATAAATAAATAATAATAATAAAAAGTCAATTAGTCGTTAAAAATATGAGAAGTCGAGTCGATTTTTTTCTAAAAAGTCGTTAGTGACAGCCCTATGATAATTACAATTATTAAATTAGATTAGAAAATATTTTCATTCATCTCATCCTTGCTGATAGTTTGTGCAATACTTACGATTTCCAAAACATTATTTTCATTAATTAATTAAATCATTTGACCAGTTACTTCTTCCGCAACAGTTACCATACTTTGGAATTTAATATTTGTGGAATTTTTATCATGTCATTGACATTTAAGAATTGATGTGTCATAAGTAATCTATATCGGACTGAATTAAAGAGAATAAAATCTGGAAGAAAAAAAATCGAAATCAAATCAAACTGAACTCTTGTGAATAGTAATCGCATCGACTGAAGAAATTCTAATCGATACCCAGCCCTACTGATGATTGCTAGACCTGCTCCATATTTGACTCATTTGCTCCCAAAAACGTATTCATACGTTCTATTTTAAATTTATTAAGTGTACCAAAGATGTATTTAGACGTTTTTTTAGGGTTTTTTTTAATGTAGCTAGAGCATACAGAAGGCTTTGATGCAGCCTTTCAACCGCAGAGAACGTGTGGAAAAAAAATGGTAGTAATTACAAAAACGGCCATCAGGTGGAAGCAGAGTATAAGAGATCAACCAGGGCAATGTTGAGAACAAGCTGTTTCCCCACAATCCTTTGTGAATAATGATGAAACTTAGCTATATTCTTATGCTAATTGCTGCAAACAGGAAACATAGAAATATCCTTTTTTTTCCCTGATGAAAGAAGAGACTCTAATCTTTCTTTTGGTAGGTTCCATGTTTTTATAGCAATAGAATATTCTGTGGGCCTTGCAAAATCATCCAAAATCCAGGAAAACAGCCAGGAGCGAAGGGGATTGCATCTGTGAAAATGGCTGCCAGTAAAAGAGTTAAGTACATGGGGATAACTTGTGTTGTGAATCGGTGCTACAGAAATCAAAGCAACTTGAAGGTTTTGTACTGGACAGAACGTTTCTCGTCTCTTGCCATTTTGCTTGGAACGCTCCGGCCGAGCAACGTTCCCTCCTGTGTGTGTAGCAGCGCTCACATTCCTCCTTTGTGATTTGCGCTCGCTCTTATCTCTTTTCATTCCTTCCTCTTGTGCTAAAACAAGAAGTGTATTGTGTGTGCTCAGCAGAGCAACCCGCCTCTCAAAAGATATAGCGCTGTCACACCACGTTAATCCCCCCCAACACGCCACCTGCCTCCCCTACCCCGCCTGACGGCCGATTGGTTCCCCCGCGGGCCAATGGGGTGCGCCGTAACCCCTTGTTGAACTGGCAGGATCAGACGGCAAACGGCGGCTAGTGACTGGCCTCGTCTAGAAAGTCCCATGATGCTTTGCAGTGAGCAGGCTCTCAATCCTAGATTGCAGAAATGTTGAATTTCGGATTGTTATGTCGCCTGTACATGGGACTTTTCAAAAAATGTAAAACAAATCAAAACACTCTTTTTAAAACGGCAATTCCGAGAATAAAATGGTACACAGAGGGGAAATATAGTAAGAAATATTAAATAGGATTAAAAATGCTATTTTTTAGGTGTCTAGAACATTAAATATGTGTGCAGCTTCAAGCCATGAGCACTCACAGTTGAGGTTTAAGTAAAATAAAAAGAATTACACATTGAAGCAAACACACAGTTTCATCCTCCAAAAGTCCCTTAGCTTAATACTAAGTTGCTAACACAATGTTAAATACTATTGACAGGCTAACAAATGGCATCAATATCGAAATATAAAAACAATCATTATTAAAACACAAACAGTACAGCAACATTAACAAATACGATATTAACTTCACTTACAGTACAGGAAAATAAAAACGATTTAAATATGATTCAAATAAAATGTATGCACATACAAGTTCATTTAAAAAAAAAAATATCAAGGAAAAATGTTTGAAAATAAACAATTTGAAATGATTGCATACACAAAAGTTAATAATATAATTTAAAAAACTACTGTCTGGAATATTTAATTGAAGCTGCAGTAACTTTATGCACGATTCTTTTACATACCACTAAAGAGACCCCACTTTGAGAGCCACTGCCCCACTAGATCTCCCAGAGCCGTCATTATGACTGTTCTCAAAATTGGATTTGTTGTTACTCTGTTTACAAAGATCAATAATGTTCCAGGCCTTTTGACTTTTCCTCTCTCTGTATATATGTCATTACTGCACTGCCATTTTATTGTATTAAAAATAGAAAAATATTTAGGAGTAATTACTACTTTAGCTCCACACCAGTCAATTTGACTGCTCTATTCATTTCAATGTACATATTTCGCATTGGGCTTCCGTAATTGGCACCGCTGGGCTTCCGTAGCAACTACCATTCAACGCGGAGGCATTTGGCTTTGGATAAAAGCTAGATTACAATGTTGAATTTAAAAAATAATAATAATAATAACTATACTAGAGAGGAGACTACACCGCTACATTCTGAGAAGCTGACAGAGGGTCTGACGAATCACAATGAGTGGTCGCTGAATCGCTCAGCAGTTTCAGAAAGCGTGTCCAAACAAGACCAGCTCACCCCCTCTAAAAGGAGCCATGTATTGCTTCACTGGAATTGGTGACGCAGCTCAAGGTAGAGTAAAAGCTTATAGTAAAAAATGCGCATAGATGTGATGGAGTTATGGCGTTTTTGGCAATACAAGCCTGATAATGAAAATTAATTCTCCCATTTTCCACAGAAAAGCAAGAGAGGGACTTTATTAGCTACTCAAAACAGTGAGTAATAACCATATTAGGCGATTACTATTACTATTATTAGGCAGGAGTGCAAGCCGTCAAAATGACTGCCCTGGAAGATCTAGTTGTTTTAGCATTCTAGTAGTGCTAGTGTTCAAGATATCAAACAAATGCTCATATAAAACAACTCTTTCCGCCTTCGTCCGACCGGCCGAGCCACCCGCGACTCGGAGCTAATGCGGCCGGCGGACGATGTGCCAAAACGGCAATCAAAATGACTGAGTTGCCATGGCGACATGACAGTAAGGCAAGGGGCCACATGTCAATGACCAGAACGGGCTGGGGAGGGGGCACAAAAACCCACTTGGGAACAATGCAAACACAGATAAATGTATTCAGCACTGTGTATGCGCGTGCATGTGTGTGCATGTCACGCTATTGTCGTTGTAGCTGAGGCTAGCAAATCGGAGAGCCACCACGTTGCCGAGCTCGGCCGCTGAGCCCCGACAGTGGCCGCGACACAGCATGCCGGCGAGCACATGACCACATTCTAAAAGCTCAGGGCTACGTCCTTTTATGGGCGAATATGTCAATAAAGCAAACTGCCACCCAATCAACTACGCACATGGAAGTCGATGGTTATATCAAAATAAATAAATAAATACATACATAAAAAAAAATCACAAGCCACAGGAAGGCTGCAATCTCAGCACAGCACACTTCCTGTGCACTTCCTGCTTCCTGTGCAGGAGCGAGGAGGGCGTGACTGCTTCCATGTTGAATTCATGAAGCTGGATATGAGCTTTCCTCGATATTTTCTACTACTGGGAGGGGGCGCAGCAAACATTCTCTAGCAATTTTTCCAACACAACTACGACATATAAGTTATGAGGTATCTGGATAAAATCTTCCCTTTGGCTAGTATGTGGCCACGGCTGCTTTAGAGTGCCACGACGTCAGCCACAAGTGTGTGCCTGACAGAAAAAATAGACGAACGTAATGGCCAGCTTGTTGCCTCATTGTCGAGGCGTAGAAATTTTCCACCATTTTTAAACCTCATTTTATGTATTTGGTGTTTTATATGTCTTTTATGTAAAGTTATATTGTCATATTGCTTCTTCCCTGCCTTTGATGCAGACTGAACTGAGGGTCTTGTGAGGTTAAATGACATCTGAATGACATCACATGCATGATGATGAAAAATTGTGCAACTTCAGTGGTCTAATTTTCCACCAAAAGCAAAAAACATTTTCGTCTTCCATAATTGTGATTATGAGCAACAGCAGGTCCACTCATGCTAACTTTTTGACCCGTTTTGCTTAATTCCAGCACTCGATTAAAGTTGCAGGCTTTACATACTTTATCCCTTCAAGTTCCAAAACACATTTGGGCGCACTGTGCAGAGGCGTCACAGGCTCACCATGGATACAATTACTCCGTCCACATAAGAACATAGTAGAAACCAAAGAAGTGTTAGTTTGTGACGCGAGAAGACCTTAGAACTGTATTTAAATGCATGACTGAGCTAAAAAGCGAAAAGACAAGACGTTTTGAAATTCAGTTTATCTTATCATACAAAGGAGTCAGTATGTTCTACTAAAAATACCTTCAAAAACAAAGAGACAGCAGATTGCTGTAGCAGAGAGAACGTTGTGACGTGAACGTGTGTATTTCTTTAGCATTTTGAACTCTTCAAATGTCCAAAACACGACTACAACGGATCTCAGTAGAAATTCTTAGTTCCGACATAAATACCAGAAAATGTATGTATACTTATTAGGGGTGTGCCAAAAAATCGATTCATAAAAGAATCGAGATTCTCATTTATGAATCGAATCAAAATTAATATCCAAAAATCGATTTTATTTAAATTAGAAATGAAGAAGAAGGGAAGGGGGGAAAAGCAGTCATAGCCCACATGCTGTTTTTGAGGAAAAAGGCACTTACAATACAAAATGAATAAATGTTTAAACAAAACAAAAAAACAAAACAAAACAAAACAAAAACAAAAAGACACTTTAATGTCTCTATTGTCATTTTGTCTCGCAAAGCAGACTGGAGTAGATCATGACAATGTTGTGCATATCTGTAAATTGAAGCAAAAATCATTTGTCAATCAAATAATTTGGAATCAAAAATCATTTAAATCGAGAATCGAAAATCGATTCTGAATCGAATCATAGACCCAAAAATTGTAATCGAATCGAATCGTGAGACAGTCAAAGATTCCCAGCCCTAATACTTATACAACTTTAACCTTCGTTTCCATCAAAAATGTGCAGTGAGCTAGCAAGCTATGAGGTGGCATCTTTAGAGCGCATCGTTGTCAGACGTGACTGCTTGGAAGCCATGCAGAGAAGGATAGAATCCATTTTCCGAGTCGCTTATTTCTCACAAAGCTTTGTTCTCTATTTTGTGTCAAATTTACAAGACTGGGTTATTATACAGAAACTTTAATGTTTATTTATCGTTGTCATATTGAGCTGAGGAGCCAATGAAAAAGACCACAAAAAATTTGGGACAATACTAAGGGTGTCACGATTTCGATTTTTTATCGAAATCGATCGAAATTACGTCACGATTTCGAGCATCGAAATAGAAGAGAGGACACTCGATTCGATGCCGCCCCCCCCCCCCCCCGGCGTGCCGCAAGCCTTCCGCAAGGATAGCCTATTTTCTATTTTTGCCGGACGCCGCAGCGGTAGGCCTCCGGCAAATGGCAAGCTAGCACAAAACACATCGAGCGGGACAGGAAGACATAGGCAGTTTCAAAATAAATTTCCGGTTACCTTTCAGAAAAAAACACTCGCCAGCTCCCATTTCGCAAGCTTATCAGCAGAACGTGACGTGGGCGTCGCCGGGCCATGTGCTCATTCACGGTTTAGACACCAGCGAACATGGACGCGGAGAGGTTTAATAAATTGGAGGTGGAAAACCACAAAATAATATATGACACGGCACTTCCTTTTTATAAAGACTGTAATGTATTGTGAGTTTGATGTTCGCGATTGCTTGTTGTGCCCGTCTCGCTTGCCGTACTGAGCGGCAGCCGGACGCGGAAGACAGAAATAAAGAGTGGCGCTCGCCTTGAGCACGCACTGACCCGACTCTCGTTATTAATATACTTTACAAGGACAACCAAAAAAAAGATGCTGCATGGAATCTCATAGCAGAAGAAGCACAGACTTTCTGTATGTTTGTCGTTGTGAAATGCCACATGATCGCGCGCGCACGGTCCCGCGAGATACGTTGGGAAGTGGGCGGCGACGGAGCTGCCGGACCGCAGCTGTGCGGAGCCGGTGTGGATTGACAAAAAAATTGACCCGTCCGGAGCACGCAGTCAAGACGCACCGCACCGCAACCGCAGTCAGTTAAAACCCGGGGTTAGCTGACTTCTCCTGCAGTCATGATGGCAAGCGCGGACAGACACAACAATGGTGCTTCAAGCCGCTCCCGCTTCTCTCGTCACCAGTTTGGAAACATTTTGCGTTCCCGGTGAGTTATGTCGACAACGTTCACGTTGTCGATAAAAAGACCACAGTTTGCAAGATATGCTATGTGCGCGTACTGTACTCGGCCACGGGAAACACGACAAACATGACGGGACATTTACGCAGGCATCACAAAGATTTAGATTTATCAAATTCAACTAGAAGTGGGAAAACAACGGTCCAACCAACTATTTCATCCTCATTTGCAGTGAAACTTCCACACACTTCAGCTCGCGCGAAAGCTATAACTAACGCCATAGGTCTATTTATAGCAGCAGACCTGCAGCCTTATTCGGCTGTGGAAAACGCTGGATTCAAACATTTAATTAGTGTACTTGAACCACGCTACAGTATGCCCAGCAACTGTAAATGTTGGGATATAGTTTGTTCAGGCTGTATTTGTTCCATGACTTTGGATACAATATATTTTTTGTTGTTGTTGCACATTATTTTAAGAGGAACGCACAGCACACTGTTGTAACCAAAAACAGTCAATAGATGGCAGGCACCCACTGTGACTTTTTGTTTTTGTTTTTTTATTTTTTATTTTACACTTCAGTAAGAACAAGACGGTTAACTTTATATTGTAAATAAATTCTTTGAATTTGATCATTCCTGCCTAATGTCAATTATCATATATTACATAAATTTACACAAAAATAATATGGAAATTGCATCACCTATATGTAGCCGATCTTTTGAAATAAGATTTACTGTACAATGAATAGAACCAATGATCATAGACTAGCCTTAGCCTACAGAAGCATATGCCTCTGTGTTATAAAGTGGGGGAGCGGAGAAAAAAAAAAAAAAAAAAAAAAAAAAAAAAAAAAATCGAATCGTGACCCCAAAATCGAAATTTAAATCGAATCGTGGAGTTGGCGAATCGTGACACCCCTAGACAATACAACATTTAGTTGTCGCTAAGGCAACAGACAAGCGCTTGTTTTTGTTTGAAGTCTCACAGCAGGACTTGTTTCATGACGATCATTAGCCACTAATCTTTGATCTCGTCTCTTAGCCACATTTTTTTTTAAATTTGACATTATTCAATTTGAAGCAAAACTTCAATACTGTGGCTTTTTTCTTTGTAATACCACCACAGGAGAGTATGGCCAACCAATCGTCAAATGTGAAAGTGAGACAAATTGAAACTTTTGTTTCTTTTTTAACGTATTACACTTGCATGACATTTAAGAATATCAAAACGCTACCTGTAACTCAAGATGTCCTCCATTTCCTATAGTTATTTAAGAAAACCATTGGTGGATTTTCTGGTATATTACGTCAGGCTAGTCTCGGGGCGAGAAGGGGACAGGCCATGATGTTGCGGGAGGGGATTAACCAGCTGACATATGCGTAGGGTGCGGCAAGGCATGGCAGGGGGGTGTCATGCCTCTGTTTGCATTTCATGGAACGCAACAACAACAGACTCATTATTAATCTACAGACCTTGGTATTGGAAATAACTGACTTCTTGAAAAGTAGAAAACTTCAAGAGGTTGTACAGCAACAGCCTTAGTGTTGCTGTACTGCAGATAGTTGCAGTTCCCCCATACTGTACCACAACTGACTTCTTATTACTGGCCCTTGAAAAGACTTCAAGAGGCCTTGAGAAATGCCCGCACCGTCCAGTGGTACAGTAAGAAGCCTTATTATTGTTGCGGTGGCCCTCGTACTGCACACTAACCGACTTATTATTGTTGTGCTGGCCCTCGTGTAGTAACAGACTTACGAGTGAGGCCTTGGGATCTGGCGACGTGTCAGTTAATCATCAGCGTACACAACTCTGGCCAACGGCTGGCTGGCTGGCCAGCTTCAATCCCGATGAATTAATCGGCTCAAGGGGAGAGGAGGGGACCCCGTGACCCCCCTCTCCTTATCCAAGATGGAGGAGGAAGGAAGGACGGAAGGAGGGAGGGGTTTGGGGGGTAAGCTGCCGCTTAAAACACAGCGACTGACACAATCGCTATCATGGCCATAAATCAAAAGCAGTCAGCCGTGAGATGTTCAGGTTAGGTGGACGTTATTGATCAACTTGTTAGAAGCAGCGTAAGAGACATCGCTGGAGACAAATGCTGCTTGGTTTTTCTGGCCATTATCATAAAAGCCCACCAGAGTAATTTAATAAGACAATATGTTGCAGTTAGTGGTCCAATAATACAATATGTTGCAGTAATTAGTGGTGAATCATGTTATGACAGACAATGCACTGACAAGTGGAGGGAGCTTATCAGTGCATCGGTCTTAAAAGGCAAAAACACCTCTCCACGTCATATATGAAACTCCTGTACTTAAAAGTTTACATCTATTTATCAAGAATAAATTCCTGGCTGTGTTGCACCACTGCTGCTTGCTGAGTATGCTAGCCGCCGCTACCATCGCGTAGCATGACGTTTACAAACAACGTGAATCATTTAACATCATAGTATGGAGGAAGGCGTTTTATAAGTGTAGTTTGAAGGTGTGTACGGATTTATGTAGCTAACAAATCTAACTAGCAGGTTAGTCAGTGTCTCCTCGTTGGTAGAGAACAACACCGCCAGACTCGCTTAGAAAATGTGCCACTTTAAGAGCTGCGTAGCCTCGACGGCGTCCAACATGACACCTGAACACTTGAAAAGAAGTGGCTGCTATTTGCTCAACATTCGGCCCCGTTCACTTTGCCCTAACACACAGAGTATATTTGTAAAAGCAACTTAGGAATTGTTCGCTGTTGTGTTTTGGGAATGCTGCTGTTATATTCCCTCTTCACCTCCAAAACGCACAGCTGTGTCCGGTAGCAAGTAGCTGCTACCTAGCTACGTCAAATCACAATTACTGCGTGATTTCGACTGAAAATAGACCACTAATACAAGCCTAAATGACTGTAAACGCTTTTTAAAAAGTCCAACTGTGAAAATGTATCACGTTTTTAAGTTTCATGACTCTTAACTCCGCGGCTTCGTAAATGGCCAGTTTTCCCAACGGAGTCTGGCGTGCATTTCCTTCCTCCAAGCGCGGAACTTGCGGGACTTCCCAGGGAGTGAAGCGACTAAAGCACGCCGCCCACCGCGGTTCCCAAGCGGCATTTTCGAGAAGCGTAGCGGGGTGGGTTGGAAACGGGGGTTTGAGGGCCTGCTACACCGCGGCCTAACCTGCGGCACCGAGGCCGGTCGCCTACCTCTGTGGGCCGGCTGATCTCGAACAGGTCGAGCCGGTTGGCGTTCCAGTGGTTGATGATGTCGGCCAGTTTCCTCCTCTCCTCCTCCCTGTTGCCCGACATACTGCACCGTCTCCCCGACCTTCTCCGGATGCGTTTGTAAATTAAAAAAATAAAATAAAAATAGGATAGTCCAAAGGGGGTAGCGGCTCCAGACGCCGACGTTTTCCTAAGTGCGTCCTCTCGTCTCTGCCTTGCCGCCGCGACCTGTGTTCTGCGCGTGAGTGTGTTGGGTTTGAGCTTGGCCAGCCCCGGTGAGGTTCGGCGCGCCCCCGATGCAACAGGAAGCGGGCACGCGCGCCGCTGGGCTTAACCGTTTAAAGTCCAAAACCATGACGTCACAGAGGATGTGACGTGTAAAATACCCGCAAGTCCAAACATAAAAGTGACTGGATATGGGTTGTAGATATCTACCATTTATTATCACATAATCTAAAGTTTTACTCTAAACTTGAATCACATAATTTTTTTCTACGGACATGCAGTATGACGCCATTTCCGGTCAAAAAGACCATATGAGATGCTATTTCCTTTGTAGTTTATTGAGTGGCGTGTTTCATTATCCAAATACAGCTGATTTTAAGCAATTTTCTTACATTTTCTTTTCTGAGTTTTCACAATCTTATTGCTGTGTTGAATAAAACTGGTTACTAGGAATTCATAACTAATATATCATCTGTATGTGATAGTTATGGATGGTAGATGTAGCATACCAATGCCAAATGTTGAAAATAGCTTGCTGTCTTTGATGATGATGCAATGTTAATGGTTAAACGTTTGAGGTCTCCTGAAAAATTACCATTTTGAAGGTAGCCTACAAAATAGACATCAGCAAAATGTAGCATGTTTATAGGCAATAAAAAAATATTTTCTGTAATGAAACTATTTGGAAAAAAGCATTTTCAAAGTAGACTTCGAGTGGCAAACTGGAGTCGTGTCTTTTTCACTAGGCTAGCTAGGAGTGCTTGATTAGAAACATCTACATCCATCTGTAAGTTTGTTCAAAAGTGGAGGCCCTTGCGGGCTTTTTGCTATCATTAACAAAAAACAAACAAACTCATTTTAATCTTAAATAGTAGCATGTTTACGCTAAATATGTACAAACTCTGCTTCAGCTTTGGCGGCGAAGCGATAAGAAATAAAGCTCCATGAACACACTATCTGCTTGGAGAGTGAAAACAGATAAGAGGAGGCACGCTACGGTCAAAAGGGAAAGACATAATCGTTGATAAAGACATCAAAATGTCATGGGACGTTTGTCTATGGAAGCAAAAAGATTAAAGCAACAGATGCGATACGTTTATGATGCAGAAACTGTGTTGTACACACACACAATCAGTGCAACGCTGTGACATCACACAGGAAGTGGTGGCGCTATCAAACCGCGTTGGTTTCCTCTTGTGGTTTTACTACTTCTGAATTTCAGTACTGCTGTAGTTGACAGCAGTAGTCAGCTCTTCGTCTCTACTTGTAAGACAATTCAGCGCACTATTAGAATAACTAAAATGCAATAGTAGCACAACTGTCGCTGTAGTAATGTTTTTACACTAGTAGTACTCTTTTAATATTAGATAACCTGTATTAGTACCACAATGGAGACATTTGGCCTACAATTATAGCTTACTAGTGCTGCACTTTTTGTATTGTGTATTAGTAGGCAGGCCACCAGTTGCACTAGAGGAATTGTTCTACTAGTAATGATGAAGAGGCCATTAATGTGTGCAGCGTGATGCATACATTTAAGTAGTCTCATGACTAGTGCAGCACAGTCTTGATGTTTTTTCAAGGTTTTTGTATTTTAGTTTGTGACTCACACGTGATGTCAACAACAAACTTGTGCGTGTGTTTTTCAGGGAAGTCACTCCATGCGGTCTGTGGCAGCAGGTGGGCGTCCGCTTGACTCATTCAACTATTTTGGGGAAGATTTGGATGACAACATGCTGATTAGTTCTGACCAACCGTTTAAATCATTTTTTAAAATTAATTTATTTCGGAAATAGTTGCTGAATGTATTTATTCTAAACAAACAATTTTGTAGATACATGTCCTCTTTTTTTATTTTTTATTTTTTTTTAGCTATATGTATTTTATTGAAAAAAGAATAATAAACTAAACAATTTTGTATATTCATTTAACATTTTTAAATGTACTGCATTAAATAATTTATTGATTAATTCTAACAAAATTAATTATAGTTTGAACTGTATTTTACATTTAACATTATTGCGAAAGAAAACCCTTTTTAAAAAGTGTGATGACATTTAAGAGGATAAGGAGTCAGCACCTCATCTTTCAAAGCCGCTGTGTCTATTTTTAGATTGTGGCAGATTTCGCTTTTAACCGCCGTCCGCCCTCGACGTGCACCGTAATCCTCCTCCCACTTGAGTCACTCCGACTTACTGGAAACTAGGAAGACTCCACGGGTAGTATAACAACACTACTGGCAGGCGTATTTTTTTAATCCTCTGCGAAGAACAACGAATCCATGGACATTAGAATCTTATGTCAGTAATATGCTGCCCCCAGGTGGTCAAGGTGAACACACCAGAAGGAGTAGCACATTTACCATGAATAGAAGCAAAAAAATGTTTTAATTCTCGACATTCATTTTAATTATATAATTGTGGGAATGCTGAAGCATTCATGTTATTGTGATTTTTATTCTCTACACTTTTTTTTTTTGCCATGCAACAACTCCCACATAATACTTCCAATTTACATTGTTCAAATTTCAACTAGCTTAAAAAAAAATCCACACCTCCCGGGGTATATATATCGTCTGATTCCACATTACTTACAGTATTTGCACAATTTAACTTGTAATATCATCTTTTCCCCATTCATTTTCAATGGGACAGACATTTAACTTTTTCTAAGTATCACTTTCCATGCCCACTTCCATACATATTATTTATCATCATTACCAGGTGTCTTACGCTGCTAGGTGGCACAATAGGTAAAGTGCATTGTCCAGTAACCAGGAGGTCATCATTTCATAATTTATCTCTCAATTTACTTCATAAGAATTCCACATATATTCAAATCATAGCATTCAGCTTTCAGCATTCCCACGCAATTTCTCCAGAAATTGCACTGAGTCTAGTTACTGGGAAAATAAAGTACAATGTATATTGTATGTACTATAGTATTTATGGTCATGACATGATCCCATTGGGTCTACTCAGACATGTCTGACTTAAGCAGATATGAAACCAGTGTGTGTGTATGCCTGTGTCAGCCGCCACCACTCAGCACTAGTCCATTAAGTCAGCCTTTGTCAAGTGTGCACTGTGACAGACACGCACACACATCGCAAGCTCCCACACAACAAAACACATTGTGTCAAACCCTAGACACAACACACATAATGTAGCTCGGCACACTCACTGGCCAGCTCATTAGGTACATGAGCCAATGACATCCAATGAATAGAAACTCTTGGGATCATCAAATTTGACACCTGTCCACATTAGATGACAGCCAAAAAAAAAAATCAGTAATTCAGCATCACCAGTCTGTCTAGGTAGAAAAATGTTTGTCAACCATTATTGTGCCAAGTCACCCCTTTTGCAGTTAAAAAAAATCACATCACAAAAAAGTATGAATACTAAAATAACAAAAATCTCAGCAATTGAGAAGAGAAAACAAAGCAAAATACATAGACAACAAAGTATACATGTGATTATAGTGAAATTGCACAAAATCTTAATTGAATCTAGAGCTAATGACTTTTATGTTGTATGAATGGAAATATGTGGAAACAGTTTTATTTTATCTTTATGACATCTAATGGAAGAGCATTTAACTGTTAGAACAATGATTTTACAATTTTCCCTCAAATGATTTACCAAATTTGGTGAGCTTCGGACCGTGTTGAAGCCCCCCCCCCCATCCCCCCAAGGCTATTTGAAAAAATACAAATATACAAGATTTTTTCGGGGATTGGCACTGTCCGAGAGTTATTCAAATAAAAATGCGTATTGCTTTGTTTATAGTTTGCAGTGTACGGCACATAAGTGTAACCTACAACTTGGATTGCACCCGTTCTCGTTTGGGAGCTTCCTCCGGAGTCGTTAACGACATAAAGTCAATGAGGCTCGATGGATTGCAGATGTTACAAGCAAGATGTCGAATTGCTTGTTCAATGGCGCTGCAACATAATTGGCTGTCTTTGTCACACTGTGGGCCATCATGGCTGCGGAAGAAGTCGGAATACAGTAGGAGAGACTTGGGCACATTACATGCTTAAAATGAGGATTTACACCATTATGATTTGAAGTCCCGCTTAAAGTGAAACAAAATGTATTAAAATGTATAAAATCAAATGTATTAAAATTACATGTATAAAATGTTTTTCCTCCTCGCCCCTTGTACTGGCCACATTACCGGACTATCCAAAGTGAAAATGTTGTTTCTGGATGTAGGCGTAGCTAGCTTGCTAGTTAACCGCATATTAGCTAGCTAACCACATGTTGAATACTGTAATAGCTCCGTTCAGTTCAGATAAATTTAGGAGGGGAGAGTTGGCTACTATTGTGGCATGGCGCCATTTTAGCCACGGCCCAAAAAAAGGTCAGGAAAGATAGTGAAGAACATTTTGATGCTAACACAATAATGCACTCATGTTTCCTGTTTATTTTGAAATCACCAACTCCCTTCTCACCTCAGGTCACTTACCCTTCCTTCTGCTCAGCTCATCACCGGTCCACGCCCATGATTGTTTCCACCTGCCGCCAATCACCCCGCCAATAAAAGCCATCAGCCACCACCTGCAGTTTGCCGAAGTGTCACAACCCGTGCATGGAAGCGCCCTCACAGTTCTCGATCCACAGTCCTTGTATTTTGCCTTGCCTTGCCTTGTCTTGCGTCCTGAGTTTGTCCCTCTTTTTCCTCCCTAGCGGAGCGCCTTTTGTTGTCCCCTTTTTTGAGTGCCCTGTTTTCATCTCCAGTTTGGAGCTCTTTATGTTCAGCGTTTTTTCCCTCTTTAAGAGGCGTCTTGTGTTTCCTGTTATTAAAACTGCAGCCTTTGAGGCCAACTTATCACCTGCGTCTGAGTCCTACCTCTTCACGTCGTGTCAGCACACTTCGGCCAGCATGGACTCAGCAGGCAAGTTGGAGATCTGGCTACAGACCCAAGAGACTCGCTTGTCGCACCAGGAGGAGGTCCAGCAAGCCATGGCCACCCGGATGGGGGAATTTGCTGGACAAATTCAGGACCTGGTGTGCCACCTGCAAAGGTCCACGGCAACTGCCACGAGACAGGAAACAGCAGCTGAACCGCCAACTTCAACTCCAGCATTTACCGGAGTAGGCCTGAGACTGGCTCCCCCGGAGCGTTACTCGGGAGAACCAGGACACTGTCAGGCCTTCCTGACGGAATGCGACATTCATTTTGAACTTTCGCCACAGGCCTTTCCCACAGACCGTTCCCGCGTGGCCTTCATGATATCTCACCTGACTGGACGAGCCAGAGACTGGGCCACCGCTGAATGGGCACGGAACTCCCCGACCTGCTCAACCGCAGCCGGGTTTTGCACAGCTCTCCGCCAAGTTTTTGATCCGGTCAGTATGGATCGAGAGAAGGCTCGAGAACTCAGTAATCTTCGACAAGGCAGAGAATCGGTCAACGATTATGCCATCCGATTCCGAACTTTAGCAGCCAAGAGTGGCTGGAACGCCACAGCACTCTACGATCACTTTTTAAAGGGGCTCACAACATCAATGCAGGAACTCTTGCTTCCCGTGGACTTACCCGGCGACCTGGACTCATTGAGTTCGCTGGCCATCCGCAGTGATCATCGGAGGCGAGAACTCGTGCAGACCAGCGGACTCCAACGGAGACCCGGCTCTGGACCCCTCCGGCACCCATCGGCAAGGGAGTCTCCACAACGTGCGCTTCCCCAGTCGTCCACCGCGAGGGAGGTCACTGGGAATGACGAGGAACCCATGCAGCTTGACCGCGCCCGACTGACCCAGCAAGAACGCCAGCGACGTCGCCAGGAGGGACGGTGCTACTACTGTGGTGAACAAGGTCATTTGGTGGTAGCCTGTCCCATCAAGAGAGGCTCCCCGGTGAGTTCCGACTCTCCCACGCAATTCAAGGCCCGAAAACTCACTCACGTCAGGATCTCTTGCCATGCGACCACCACCGATTTGCCAGCCCTCATCGACTCCGGGGCAGATGAAAGCCTCATGGATTGGGGACGTGGAGAAGCTGCAGGCTGGCACTGAGCCACTCACCACCAATATGAGAGCCAGGGCACTTAATGGCAAGGACTTGTTTGTTATCACGCACATCACGGAGCCTCTCGAGGTCCATATTGGACAGCACAAGGAACACATTCGCTTCCATGTCTTTTGATCTCCGTCACACACTCTGGTCTTGGGACATCCCTGGTTGCGCTTGCACAACCCACGCATTGACTGGCGATCCGGGCAAATCCTGGAATGGGGAAAGAACTGTGAGAACCATGGGCTGGAGCAGCCAGCGGCAGATGCACCCTCAGCTGCCGTCCACCAGGTGACCCTCGCGACCGACCATGACTACCCGGACCTGAACACAGTTCCTTCATGTTATCATCATCTCCGAGAAGTGTTCAACAAGTCCAAGGCCATGTCACTCCCTCCACATCGACCCTACGATTGTTCAATTGAGCTGATTCCGGGTTCTACCATCCCCAAGGGTAGACTGTACTCGGTTTCGGGGCCTGAATGCAAGGCCCTCAACGAATATGTTGACACATCCATGAAAGCCGGACTTATCCGCCCATCTTCGTCACCAGCAGGAGATGGATTCCTTTTTTGTGGGCAAAAAGGACGGCTCCTTGCGACCATGCATTGACTACAGCCCTCTGAATGACATAACCATCAAGAATCGATATCCTCTGCCCTTGGTGTCATCCGTATTCGACCAGCTGCAACAGGCCAAGGTATTCACCAAACTGGATCTCCGGAACGCATATCACCTTGTCAGGATTCGGGAAGGAGACGAGTGGAAGACTGGCTTCAATACTCCCCGCGGCCACTACGAATACCTGGTCATGCCATTTGGACTCACCAACGCTCCTGCCGTATTCCAAGCCATGATCAATGATGTGCTCAAAGAATTCATAGACCACTTTGTATACGTTTATCTGGACGACATCCTGATCTACTCACCAGACCTGAAAACTCATCAGCAACATGTGACCAAAGTCCTGCAACGTCTTCTCGAGCATCAGCTATACATAAAAGCCGAGAAAAGCCTTTTTCATGTGGACACTATTGCATTCCTGGGCTTTGTCGTATCACCTGGGAGGGTCAAGATGGAGTCGGAAAAGGTCAGCGCGGTACGAGATTGGCCCACGCCGGAGTCAAGAAAAAAGGTTCAACAATTCCTGGGCTTCGCCAATTTCTACCACCGCTTCATCCGGAACTTTAGCACCATCGCTGCTCCACTATATGCCTTGACCTCCCCTCAGATACGTTTCTGCTGGACCCCTGAAGCCAACGTCGCCTTTACAGATCTCAAGAAGCGCTTCACCAAGGCACCGATACTCAAGGTTCCCGATCCAAGTCGCCAGTTTTTGGTCGAGGTGGATGCCTCCAATCTTGGAGTTGGGGCCGTCCTCTCCCAACGCTGTCAGGAGGATGGCAAGGTTCATCCTTGCGCGTTTCTGTCCTGGAGACTGTCCAAGGCCGAACGCAACTACAGTGTTGGCGACCGTGAACTTCTGGCGGTCAAAGTCGCCCTCGAGGAGTGGAGGCACTGGCAGGAGGGAGCAGAACACCCATTCATCATATGGACTGACCACCAAAACTTGGAATATTTACGCCAGGCCAAGAGACTGAACCCCCGACAGGCCAGATGGTCATTGTGTTTTTAACAGATTCTCCTTTTCTTTGACCTACAGGCCGGGTAGCCGGAACATCAAAGCTGACGCATTATCACGAATCCATGATCCTGATACCACAGTGACCGATCCCGAACCCATCCTTCCCAAAGATTGCGTGATAGGAGCAATGGCATGGCAAATCGAGGAGGACGTCAAGGAGGCCCTCAAGGACACGAGTCCACCCAAAGAGTGCCCACCACGACGGCTCTTTGTTCCAGAGACCCTGCGATCCCAGGTGAACCCGGAGGCCAACGGACAAGCAGAACGTCTCAACCAGCAGCTTGAGATGGGACTCCGTTGCCTAGTCTCCCAAAACCCCTCGTCATGGAGCAAGAGTCTGGTATGGGTCGAACTCGCTCACAATTCTCTACCCACGTCTGCTGCAGGTATCACGCCCTTCAAATGTGTTCATGGTTACGATCCACCCTACTTCGCTGACTTGGAAGAGGAAGCTTCAGTGCCCTCGGTCCACGCAATGATCCGCAGGTGTCGCCGAATCTGGTCAGCAGCTCGACTGGCACTACAACGTCAAGGGGACAGGGTGAAAAGAGCTGCTGACCGGAAGAGGAGACCCGCGCCTCAGTACCAGCCGGGTCAAAGAGTCTGGCTGTCAACAAAGAATCTACATCTCACGGTACCATGTCCAAAGTTGGCCCCAAGATTTGTGGGCCCGTTTCCCATTGCCAAGTCCATAGGTCCTGCCGCCGTGCGCCTTCGCCTGCCTCGGTCCCTCCGCACCCACCCCACTTTCCACGTGAGCCAAGTCAAGCCGGTCCAAGACAGTTCCCTGGTCCCGCCCGAGCCTGCGCCGCCCCCTCCGGAGATGGTGGAGGGGGGGCCCGGTATACAAGGTCAGAAAGTTGTTGGATGTCAGAAAGCGGGGCCGGGTACGTCAGTACTTGGTGGACTGGGAGGGATACGGGCCAGAGGAGAGGCAGTGGGTGCCCTCCCGATTCATCGTGGACCCCTCCCTCATCGACGAGTTCCATAGGGAGCATCCTGACTTGCCTGGGCCGTCAGGAGCCGGCCGTTGAGGGGGGGGGGGTACTGTCACGCCGCCACGCTGGTCATGCTTTTATTTTTGCACTCATGTTTCCTGTTTATTTTGAAATCACCAACTCCCTTCTCACCTCAGGTCACTTGCCCTTCCTTCTGCTCAGCTCATCACCGGTCCACGCCCATGATTGTTTCCACCTGCCACCAATCACCCCGCCAATAAAAGCCATCAGCCACCACCTGCAGTTTGCCGAAGTGTCACAACCAGTGCATGGAAGCGCCCTCACAGTTCTCGATCCACAGTCCTTGTATTTTGCCTTGCCTTGCCTTGCCTTGTCTTGCGTCCTGAGTTTGCCCCTCTTTTTCCTCCCTAGCGGAGCGCCTTTTGTTGTCCCCATTTTTGAGTGCCCTGTTTTCATCTCCAGTTTGGAGCTCTTTATGTTCAGCGTTTTTTCCCTCTTTAAGAGGCGTCTTGTGTTTCCTGTTATTAAAACTGCAGCCTTTGAGGCCAACTTATCACCTGCGTCTGAGTCCTACCTCTTCAGGTCGTGTCAAAACATTTCGAATGAATTTAGACACAATTCTCTAAATTCACTTCACAAAGGTCTTTACATTGTATTATGAGTACAGATTTTTGTCAAAATAGTTTTTCTCGTGTTTTGAAAAACTCTGCCCACTGTGCAGTTTAGCAACATGAAATCTGGTTAACATGTCTACCATGAGTTGACCCAAGAAAAAATCTCAAGAAGCCTTTTACGAAAAGACACAGAAAGTCTGTCATTTTGCTTAGAATATGAATAACATTGGCACACACACACACAGGACGTGTTAATGTGCCTTTTTGTGATGTTAGCTTAGCATACTGCGCTCATTTGTTCACACCTCAAATTGGTTACAATGGACCCTGACGTGCATATCCTGCACTCAACAGATGTTTCCTGTGATAAATGATGATGAATACATGGCGCGAAAAGTGACCGAACATTTAAAAAAAAAAAAAAAAAAAGTGTATATATAACAGAGAAGAGATACGCTTATTAACAGTCTATCACATTACAGATTTTTCTTTTGATTTTACTTTTTCGCAACTGATTTTTGTGCGCACGAAAGGTTGGACTTATACAACCATAATGGTGTTTGACTTTACAGATGTCACTGTATGTTCTATCGATACGGTTAATTATTCATGTTGGATGATTCCGTTAAGCAATGTTGTCGTCACACAACATTGATTTAATTGACATTTTACGGCGCCACGAGGCCTTTGTGGCGCTTTTAAATGTCAACGATCGTTCCGGCTGGGTGGTCCCTGCTGTCGCTATACAATATACCGGTAATCATGTTACAGTCATATAGTTTGTCATATATAGAACAGAAGACAGCATGACCTCATTACGCTCAGCTCATGATGCTAACGTCACATGAACATGTTGCGAAATTCATCTGAATTCCAATTACTATGAATGGCATTTATTTTGTCTGTTAGCGTGACTATGCCGAGGCCGCTAATTGCTAAGAAGCTTGTGTGACTGACATCAGCTGCCTCCCGTGTCCTGACCGGCTTTGCGCACTAGCTTGTGGGCTAGCAAGCAGGGCTGCCGGCTGAGCCAGCCAAACTAGTTTGGAGGTTCGCGTGGGTCACGTCTGCCTGAAGAGAAGGAATGAATATCAATAAGCACGCTTGAAAGTGCACAAGGTGGTCGTGGTGGGTCCAGTTTTGATAAGTAGAGTACAGATAGAAAACAGAAAGTCTGTAGAATGGCCATAAAAACACAGGAAGTCAGCCATTTTAGCTAGCATGAGCCATTACAAGGTGTTTTTTAGGAGGAACTTTTTACAAATTCAGCCCCCAGTTTAACTTAGCAAAGACAAATTTGGTAAAAATGTTTATCTTGAATAGACCCACAAAAAAGAGTTTCTAGAAGCCATACTCATAAAAGCACAGGAAGTCAGCCATTTTAGCTAACGTCAGCCATTACAGTGTGATTTTTTGTGGGGGTGGGGGGGAGTTTTTTTTTTTTTTTTTTTTTTTTAACAAATTCAGCCACTTAAATCAGTTTTACTTAGAAATTTTTTTTACATTTGGTAAATATGTTTACCATGAAGAGACCCACAAAAAAGTCTCTAGATGCCATGCCCACTAAAAGGCACAGGAAGTCAGCCATTTTAGCTAACATGAGCCATTACAAGGTGTTTTTTGGGGGAACTATTTAAAAATTCAGCCCCCAGTTTCACTTCACAAAGACAAATTTGGTAAAAAATGTTTATCTTGAATAGGCGGTACGTTGACTGGTTAGCACGGCCGCCTCCCAGTTCTGAGGACTTGGGTTCGGGTTCAGGCTCTGGCCTTCCTGGGTGGAGTTTGCATGTTCTCCCTGTGCCTGCGTGGGTCTTCTCCGGGCACTCCGGTCTCCTCCCACATTACAAAGACATGCATGGCAGGTTAATTGGGCACTCCGAACTGCCCCTAGGTGTGCTTGTGAGTGTGGATGGTTGTTCATCTCTGTGTGCCCTGCGATTGGCTGGCAACCAGTCCAAGGTATACCCCGCCTACTGCCCAAAGCCAGCTGAGATAGGCTCCAGCACCCTCCGCGATCCTTGTGAGGAATAAGCGGTCATAAAAATGGATGGATGGATGTTTATCTTGAATAGACCCATAAAAAAGGTTTCTAGCAGCCATGCCCATAAAAGCACAGGAAGTCAGCCATTTTAGCTAGCATGAGCCATTACAGAGTGTCTTCTGGTGGGGTGGGGGGACTTTTCACAAATTCAGCCACCTAAATAAGTTTCATTTAGAAAAAAAATGAAATTCGGTAAAAATGTTTACCATGAAGAAAGCCCAAAAAAAAAAAAAAAAAAAAGTCTATAGAAGACATGCCCATTAAAAGCACAGGAAGTCAGCCATTTTAGCTTGTATGAGGCATTATAGTAGGATGATTTTTATTTTTTAATCAGCCCATAGTCATTTCACTTAGCAGCATGAAATTTGGTCAACATGTTTATCATGCGCAGACCCACAAAAAAAAAAGAAAAAAAAGAAGAAGAAATTCAGGACTTCAACAGTTAACATTCAACTCTCAAATGTAACGAACCGACTACCGTCGGTGAAAAACTGGATCCCAGAAAATGTAGGCCCAGACAGGAAAATACAATGTAGATGAGGTTTATTCACAAACCCACCAAAACGCAGGCCCAGATGCCAGGAGAAAACAACAACAAACATAAAGCGCGAGTACAATACTCAGAAAAGTTAATTAAAAAAAAAAAAACACCTGCAAAAGGCAAGGAGAAACATGGGTTAACAAAAAATACAACGCAAGCTAGTTCTATCTAATTACAATAACACACTACAATCTAACTATATATAAAACAGAAAACGCCGTGGCAGATACACGTGGAAAAACACTATCTTATGAAATCAAAACAAGACTATACTAGTAACGCGAGACTAAGATTCAGGGAAAAAAGGTCTAGAGAACATCTTGAGCAAGGGCTGCATGCAAGAAATAATCCGACACTGATCTGTTGCGCCGGGAGTCCTTTTAAAGACCTCTTGATTGCGGCAATGCGCCTCAGGTGTGGCGCAGGTGGACACGCCCCCTTCACTCGCCCACTGAAACAAAACACACATACTGGAGAGCAGGATCATGACATCAAAGCCAGTTTGTTAGCAACGGGAATTTGCACGTCTATCAAGGTTTTACGGTTAGGCACTGAAGTGACGATGAAGAAAACAATCCTCTGCTATTCCTGCCTGAAAAGAAACACTTGAGCTTCCCTCCGTTTCCCCCACAAAGGATGTCATTTTCCCGTTTAATTACCAGGTTACTGCGCGTTTGTGTGGTGTGCGGCACTCGAACTTAAACACATGAGAAAAATGCAGTCTCAATGAAAGGTTGGCGATATAAATGGGAAGCAAACAAAGTGAGAGCTGAATAATTCATCACGTTTTGAGGAGTACCAGTTGCGTTGTTGTTTACCTCAGCTAACAAAGACCTCACCTATTTGTCTGTTTTATTCTGAAGAAGTGTTTAAATCTTGAGTTAAGACTTATTTTTAAACTCTCATTTAGTCAATTTGTTGTGTAGTTAGTATGCAAATTGTCTCTTACCTCCTGACATTTGGATTTTGGCCTGTTTTACTGCCCTCCCACCTCCCCTGCTCAGAGAAGTTCCAAGTTGCCGATGATCAAAGTGATTATTGATCATCGTTAGTCATTCAAAATTTCTGAATGACTTGTTTTGTTTTTGTACGTGTGCTGCTTGAATGCAACAGTGTATGTGGCTCAGCATCTCTGCCTGGTTTGTGCTGCTGCTGCTGCTGCTGCTGGGAGCACAACAGCACAGATGACCTGTGTCAGCAAACACCATCACAATGGACCGGCTGGCCTTTCTCTAACACGCACGCATTGTCAGACATGTGTAAAAAGTGTCAAATGTACACATTGTGAGAGATCACGTCAAATGATAAATGCAGACGTGTTTCATTAATTTTTTAATTTTTTTTTTTACTAACTATCAAAACTTGACTTCACTCTTTTGCAGATGTTTTTTTTTAGTACATATTGAATATAAAACTATCAACTTATTGTAAACAAACATTTCAATTTGTAAATAATGTAAATAAATAGTTCCTTTTAAACAAACAACTGAAATTTTGCACCTACAAAATATAAATATATATTTCATTGATTATACAGTTTATGTTGTCTTTACTCGCGTATTTGGTGTGGAATTAATGCAAAAATAATTCAAGTAGTTTACAAGTTATTTTTATTTAACATTATAGTATTTGAATTACGGAACGGACTGCATACATTTTGAAAGTAAACCCTCCTAATCCTGCTCATCAATTTTCTAGAGGACTATTACGCATCCCGGGGCTGTACAGCGGTCGGTCGGCCACAAGGGGGAAGTAGAGCGCTTCTGTTCTGTATTTCATGTTACGAGTGAGTCAGTGGCATGAAAAGACCAGCAGGTGGCAGCAAGAGAACACAAAAGAAAGCACACGCCGTTTACATTATGTACACGTACACGTACACGTGCGTACACGTACGCAGACGTCGTTTTACACAAAAGTGAAAATGTAAAAACAAAAATCTCCACAATTGAATGTTGACAATTAATCAGATTATAATCATAATAATTTAAAATCATATTTACAACAATATTCATTTTACAATCACAAGTGCAATGACACGTAAAAATGATCAAATATGAATAATCCAAAGTGTTTCCCCCCTTTTGTTACCAGAAAGGGAAACGATTTTTTTCCCATGCTATACGATCATGATTATAACATAATTATCAATATTTCAAAGCAACCGTCAACTGATGACTATGTTGTTATTTATTCAAATATACTTGACATGTGATCTTTGTTTAGTTTTTTGCTTGAAGGAAAGCTTCTAAAAAGATGTTTATTCGTTTCAGAGGCGCAAACAAGTTCACATTGTAACAAATGTTTAAAAAAATATTATATAAACATGTGTTTATATTATACAAGCATACCATTTATCATTCAATTTCTTAATGAGACATTTCAACAAAAAAAATGCTGATTATGTAAATAATATAATAATTATTATGGTAACTAGGACATTTTTTCCCCCACCCTAACGTTTGTGCATTTGGATACATTAATTTTTCTATGTTCTGTTCTGCATTTTCACTTAGAAACGAAAAAAAGAAAAGACAGAAAAAAAAGAAAAAGACAAAGTATTTTATTCACGTTCGTGTAGATTTCTTTCGAATTATTGGTTGGATGATGGAATGTAATCTGCCTTTTGTGCCTTGAATTAATTAGAAAACCCTCACAGGGAGATTTGACTTCACGAAAAAAAAAGCTTATTGTTTGTTTGCTTTGTGACCGCTGCCAAATTTGGTCAAAAGTCAACCGGAAGTGGCCGAGTGACGACTTTGACCCCCCTCCTCCTCCCCCTAGCGCCTTTTTAACGGCCACGCGCCTTAAGTGCGTGCGTGCGTGTGCGTACGTGCTCGTGTCAGACGCTCCAGTCTTGGCTCGCTTCTAAAACAATAACACATTAGAACATTTTTTGTTTATTTTTTATGCAGAATACAAACACAAATTGGCCATGTCTTTGGGAGTGAGCGGCGGTTCCCGCGTGGGCTTCTCGGTGCGGGACATTCTGGACCTGCCGGATTCTGCGAGGACGTGCTGCGGTTCCGGTGCCGAGGAACCGGAAGAAGACGAGGCCGAGGCCGAGGAGAATTCCGCCGAGGGCCGCCTCAAGCTGTCACGTGAGTACACGCGGGCAAATCTGAAGTTGTGGGTTCGAGTCTCGCCTCTAAACGACAAGTTCGTCACCTGATTGATTGATTGATTGAATGAATCGATAAATGAGCGACCGTTTTTTTTTTTTTTTTTTTTTGTCGCCCAGGCGCATCCACGGATGCGGCTCGTCATGACGCTGGCGAGCGCGTCGCCGTCGGCCGGAAGCGGCGCGTCCTCTTCTCCAAAGCGCAGACGTCGGAACTGGAGCGGCGCTTCCGGCAGCAGCGCTACCTGAGTGCCCCCGAGAGGGAGCACCTGGCCGGCCGCATCCGGCTAACGCCCAACCAGGTCAAGATTTGGTTCCAGAACCACCGCTACAAGATGAAGCGCGCGCGCGCCGAGCGCAGTTTGGAGGCGCTGAGGATTCTGCAGGCGCAACGCGGGCCGTTCGCCGCCGCCGCCGCCGCCGCCGCCGCCGGTGTCATCCCGGCGGTTCTGCTGCGGGACGAGAGGAAGCCGTGCGAGCCGCCCCGGGGCCACCGAGACCTGCGGTTGGCATTTCCGCTGTGTACCTACGCGCACGTCGCCCAGCCTGAACGCGAACGGGCCCTCGCGCGGATCACCTGCTGGAACAACTGGACCTGAGGCCCGTGCGCGTGCGTACTTAAGTAATTAAAACAAAAAAACAAAACAAAAACCGAAAAAACGTTTTTTTTTTTTTTTATTAAATATTGTACTTTCCGTATTTTTAATGTTAATGAAAAAAAATATTTTGAATGTTTTTTGTTTTGCTTTTTTCCCACGTTGATTCATAAGTAAATTCCACGTCTTGTAAATGTGTTTTTCTAAATTATTTCTCTATTGCCTGCTGGAAGTTGATATGTCATTCAGTTGAGACGGTTTTTGTACTTTAAAAAAATGTTTTTATTTATGTGATGGGTATAGAAAGCATGTCAGTAAAATAAAGTCCCTATAATTTAATGACGGCTGGTCATTAAAATGTGATTACATGACGTCATTTCCCTTCTCAAAAATATTTATGTTAGTTGGACACATGCATGTGTTCCAATCAATCCAAAGGATTTTTTTCTCCCTCACTATTTACATTTATTCTCCAATAATTGGCGAACCAGAAATGTAATTTCTTATTGACAAAATTTTAAGAAGGAAAATCGAAATGTGTATGTGCGTGTGTAAATGCGGTTGAAGTCGGTTGGGGGAGGGGGTTCCCGCCCCCCCAGCAGGACATCGAGTTGTGACAAACACAAGAAAATAAGACCCATCATTAGGACTTCAAAATGTTTGATCACAGCACAGTTTGCACCCGCTAAGCCTTTTTTTTCCTTTTTTTTTTTTGTAACCTCGCGAAATGACGCTCGATGCGTACAATATGCAGCAACATCAACAAACAATTCATTCGAGGAACATGAATAAATGCAGGCTAAATAGCAGCAACAGACAAAAAAAGAAAAGAGGACAAATCAGGGCTACAAGCAGGTGTTAAGGCAATTAACATTTCTGTCAGCTATTGGAAAAAAAAACCCAAAAGACAAAAAACTCGTTCACAGTTGTGAAAATCTTTTTTGTTTAAATAGGCCTATGTAATGTGAAGCCAATAAGCTATAGACTCTATAGCTTATTGGCTTCACATTACATAGTATAGAGGGAATTATCAGAAACGCCTATTAATAGTTGAAAAGACTCATGTGGTCAGGCCTGTGACGTCACGTTCTCACGAGGAATCGTCCACTTGTGACGTCACATAGGCGATAGAAAACTGTCCTTCTGTTTGTTGTTATTTTCATCTGTAACATGCCAGGCTTCACTTTGACCACTTCTCATCTTTCGAACAGCAGGAATTCCATCATGCAGTCTATCAAGTTGACGGCAGGTGGCAGCACATTCTCGACCAATTACACGCCCACACAAACAGACACACGGCTGTGTTTATCGATACTTTTTCCAACATACACAACGATCTGTTTGATGGCGAAAATGACATCATCAGTATGGTTTCCCTTACTGCAGCACGAAGCCAACAACTTGTTATTGTTTAAAATTCAATTTAAAAAAAAATTATTGTTTAAAAAAAAATAAATAAATAAAAAAAATCAACCCACAGACACCATCAGCAGCTACAAAACAATACTACATCGACAATAATAATAATAATAATGATGATGATGGCGCTCCGAATTGCCCCTAGGTGTGTGTGTCTGAGTGTGGATGGTTGTTCGTCTCTGTGTGCCCTGCGATTGGCTGGCAACCAGTCCAGGGTGTCCCCCGCCTACTGCCCAGAGCCAGCTGAGATAGGCGCCAGCACCCCCCGCGACCCTTGTGAGAAGTAAGCGGTCAAGAAAATGGATGGATGGATGGATGGATGATGATGATGATGATGATGCTGCTGCTGCTGCTGCTGCTGCTGCTGATGATGATGATGATGATGATGATGATGATGATGATGATGATGATGATAATAATAATAATAAGAGGAAGAAGAAGAAGATGAAGACGAAGAAAGAGAAAATGAAGAAAAGAACAATGACAAAACACAAAAAAAAACAAAAGCACTGACGACGATATTTGGCGACCAAACAGGAAGTGACGTCATATGTGTACTTGTCATGATATCACATCTGTTTCTTATGCATTCCTTTGTTGACATTGTTGGCATTTGGCGGGCAAATAGTCATGTGTTTGTCTTGGTGTCAGTCAGCAACTTATTTATTTATTTATTTATTAACTGCTATTGGCTGGCAACCAGTCCAGGGTGTACCCTGCTTACTGCCCAACGCCAGCTGAGATAGGCCCCAGCAGCCCCCGCGACCCTTGTGAGGAATAAGCCGTCAAGAAAATGGATGGATGGATTTATTTATTTATTTCTAATTGTCCAGTTGAGCCTCGTTCGTTGCGGATGAGATGCTGCTGTTGCCATGGTTACAGTGAGGCCACGTCACATGGTCGCACAGAAAAAGAAAAAAAAAAAAACTAAACGAGAGGGATTAGGAAATAATCCATCAAAATGAATATAGTATGGCATGTGTTTGAAGATAATTTGTGGAAATGTGCAATAGTACACATTTGTGATCGTTTTAATTTTATTACATTTTTATCAGCAATTAGAGTGCAGGATATAAGTCTGATAAAAATAAAATAATAATAATAATAATAATAATAATAATAATAATGAAAAACTTGTCTGACGCATTGATGCACAGTCATAGCACGCAATACTCGAAACATGCATCTTCTTCTCATTGAATATTCGGCTAGCGGGCCCCTTTAGAGTGCCTCGTTGTCCTGGCATGTAAAAGCCCCCACTTTGACAGTGTGAGATTTATTTTGGCTTTAAATAACTCGTCAATGTGATGTAAAGACATTTGTTGTCACTTTACAGGGACTTTAACCTTGCTCTCGCAAGATGAATTCTCGCGGTATTTGTGAGTTCATAAACTCCGGCGAATTCATCTTGTACCGCTCCCGCTGATAACCGCCATTCCGAACCGCTGGTGGTTCGGACCAATCACAGAGCGATATTGTGTTTGGGGGCGGGATATGCAACTGTGACGAAACCAGGAAGCCAGCGCCGACGCCGGAGCTAACAAGCAAACCTAACATTGACGAGTGGACGCTACAATTAATTCTGTTCTTGCAGAATGACTCACAGTTTCCTTGTTGAATGTTGAACAGCGAGAGGTCTTCATGCATTTCTAACTGGTAAGATGTTCATGGTTTCCCCCCCTTCGAAAGAACGAACACGAAATTTTCACCCGTGGACGTGATTGGTTAAAACAAACGTGTAGATTCTACAGGGGTGTCCAAACTTTTTCATTTGAGGGCCACAAACAGAAACTCAGAAGGACGCAAGGGCCACATAATGTTATTATAGTTTTGGAATTTTTTATTTTAGTTAGTTTTTATTAGTTTTCAGGGTGGTTCTGTTAGTTTTATTAGTTTAGTTCTTTAAAAAAAATGCTTAGTTTTAGTTTAATTTGTTAGTTTCAGTATTATTATTATTAGTTTAGTTTTTTTTTTGTTAATGTGTATTACTTGTGCGCAATATTTAAAAAACCACCTTGGGAGCAACGTCATCTGAAGGTGCTTTTCTATTGGTTGCTGCTCGATGACGTCACTTCTATGTGCATACTTTCAAACATCATTATTCCGGTTTATATCAAAATAAATCTACTAAAAATCACATTTAAAATCATCCGCAAACGCTATTGCATTAAATTAATTACCAAAGACTAAAACGAAGGACGTTTGCTATAATGATAGTTACTTTTAGTTAGTTTTATAAACATAAAATGTAGTTTCAGTTAGTTTTTGTTTTTTAAAAAGCATTTTTGTTTTTATTTTATTTCGGTAAAAATATTGTTTTTTTAATTTTAGTTTTATTTAACTAAAATAACCTTTAATGGCACCTGTTTTTCGATACCCTCCCTTCTTACTTTGACCATCTCCAAACATTTTTATTTTGTTTATTTTATTTGAACTAAGTCAAATGCCATTTTTAGCACATGCCGCGGGCCACTGAAAAATGGACGGCGGGCCGCAAATGGCCCCGGGCCGTAGTTTGGACACCCCTGGTGTAGAATGTTGTATCGTCCAATCAGCTTGAATTATTGTGCAGAATGTCCCCCCCCCTTTCCCGACCAAATTACTGTGGAGAGGCTATTGCCGCAGGTTACTTGAAAGTGAGTTGAGGAGTTTCATTTAGATGAAAATGGCATCTATGGGCAATTATAAAGCGTTTGGGCGCATAGGAATTGTCCTATCCAACACATTTCCAGAACGCGAAATGGCCCACTCACTAATAGAGATGATTCAACTCAATGTCATTTCTAGAGCACTTATATATTTAAAAAAAAAAAAGAAAAAAAAAAGTGTCCAGTGGCCCTGCCTACTCGCTGGAGCCAGGTGGTCTGGAAGGGGGCCTTACATCCCCAACTCCGCCCCCTTGAAGTGGTCTCCACCTCTTGAAGGCTCTCAGCTGATTGGTTCACTGGGGAGGGGTTTAAAGTAGGCTAACGGCAGGAATACGGGTGTTTGACATTTTTTGTTTGTTTGTTTTTTGTTTTCGCCAGAACCAGTAGAGATATGGAAATCTCGATAGACGGCTGGACCTAGTACCTTTAGTGTATTTAGCAACGTTTCAATTTTCTTAAACATTTTAATTGTCTGCCTACGTTACCCACAATGCAACTCAACTATGAACTGTTTTAACATCGATTATTACATTGGATTGATATTATCATCCACTTGCAAGTTAGCCATTCCATTTTCATGTGAAAAAAAAGTGCAAAGTGAGAAAATTAATGAAAGACGATCAACTTACGCTCCAGGCCGGAAGTCATTAGATAACAGCTGACCGGATGTACTAGGAAGAGCTGTACAAACATTCTGGAAACATCAAACAAGACTTTCTGTCAATCAATCACATTTATAATCAATGGAGATGAACTTAGGCTAGTTCATATTGTATTTAATTTTTGTTCAATCTTTCCTCGTTCAGACACTTTTTAAACTGTCAAAAATACGTTTGTAAGTAAAGTATAACTATAGGCCGATCCAGTCTGTTTATTTTGACCAATAGATCAACTTTTCAACGAGCTTATTGGCATTTCAGCAAATTGCAAATAAAACCAAGTATATTCCAGTCCAGAGTTGACTCACCTGCAAAGTTGTTGAGGATGCGCCTTGACGTCCAAGCTGTCAATCACCGCTCCTGGCCCCGCCCCCTCCCCCCTCTGCACGGGTAGGATAAGGTCTTCGCACCACGTCCGGGCCTCATCGTGCAACAGGAGGAGGGAGGGAGGCGTCCTTGCGTCCGCAGCATGTCCCTGAGCCCCCCCAGACACTCCACCCCCTTCTCGGTCACCGACATCCTGCAGCACAGCCCCATGGACGACGTGTACCGGAGGTTCGGCGGCGCCGTGCAGGAGCCCGGCCCGGGGAGCCTGTACCGGTACCAGCAGGAGGCCGCCGTGCCGCATCAGCAGCACCAGCATCTCCAGCATCATCATCATCATCATCAACAACAACAACAGGAGCTCCACCTCTCCACTTCCGCCGCATCCTACAACGTGGCCACCGGCGTGTCGCACTTCTCGGGCTCGGTCGGGGGGTTCTGCGGAGGTGCAGGCGGCGGCGGCGGCGCAGTGGAGATGCCGGCCTACCAGGAGTCGCTGAGAGGGGCGGCCTGGTACAGCGGGCCCGAAACAAGATACGCACCACGTTAGTGCACTTCATTTCAGTCAACTTTTCACAAACTATTTACAGACACATTGAAATATTTTAAGCGTGAGTGGATGAAATGCAGTAATCTTTTTGTTGTTTTTAGGACACGGGGTAATGGCTGAGTATTGCTGAGTATATGATATAGGAAAATAACCCAATATAGGCTACGGGTTAAAAAACAAAACAAAACAAAAACCCCCACACAAAAAAAAAAAAATTCTGTGAACGAAAAATGACATAAATCGTACAAAATCAAAATGGAAGTGACCTATACCGAAAGGCCTATTAATTAAAACAAATATTAAAGAAACACGAATGGTTTATTAAATTATAACCATTATTTCAAGGGAATATTTAACTCGTTTTTGTTTTGTTTTTTAAATCGATGAGTTATTAACAGTTTAGAAAAAAGTTACTTTCATGCAGCTTTAAATTTTAAAAGCTTAAAATCCTTTACTTGCGTGGTGCCATCATCAATTTGCAAAACATTTAGCTTACCTGTTTTTCTGAAGAAAAAATAATAAACGAATAAAATTAAAGTGCTACATAGTTTTGTCACTTTGTTTGCTTCTGTACTATTTGTAAAGATTCTTTATTTCAAATCGTCCTCTGCATTTAAAAACACAATTTCAACATTAATTTTTGGGTTCATTACAAACTAGCGTCCGTCGTTTTTTGCTTGTTTAAATTTCGCATTACACAAATCACCCGTTCAAATAAATCCGTTGCATTATACTCAGATTAGTGAGCAAATTATTTTGCATAAAAGTTTAATAAATAAGCAGTAGGCCTAATTCTACTTTATACCGCAAAGCCATAATTTTATTTTTAGCGACATTTTGAAGATGCTGCATTTTTACACGCATACTACGGTCCCAATTTCTATTTTTATCGGCTATAATAAATCCAGATTTTAATTATCTATATACGTTTCCCCATGAATGAAGCATAGGCTATTGACGGACAATTAATAAAAAATAATATAGCAACATCTCGAGCAGTTCTTTGATGATTCTCCGACGTGGGGGGAAAAAAAAAAAAAAAAAAAAAAAACAACAAGGCTTGACGGATGTTTTTTGAATTAACTTCCACGTCGCTTTCCTTTCCAGTTTCCCGGCTGGTGGGCTCCTGCGGCGGGATGAGCGTGGCGGGGATGCCCGGCGGCCTGTCGGCCTTGGACGGAGGAGTCAAGTCGGCACTGTCAGCCTCGCGGAGGAAGCGTCGGGTGCTCTTCTCGCAGGCGCAAGTCTTCGAACTGGAGCGCCGCTTCAAGCAGCAGAAGTACCTGTCGGCCCCCGAGAGGGAGCACCTGGCCGGCCTCATCCACCTCACGCCCAACCAGGTCAAGATCTGGTTCCAGAACCATCGCTACAAACTCAAGCGGCAAGTGAAGGACAAGGCGGCCCAGCTGCAGCAGGAAGACGCCGGCAGCCTGTGCCCGCTCGCCCGCCGAAACTCGCCCATGTTGGCGAAGGCCAGCCGGGTTGGGGGCGACTCGGACCCGGCGGCGGAGGCCAAGATGAGCGCGAGCCAGCAGCAGGAGCGGGATGCCCGGGAGCCGCCAGAGGGCCGGGAGCACCGGGAGGGCAAGGGGGGCCCCTCGCCTGGGCCACCGACGGGCCTCCGCGCCCACACGGACTCGGCCCTGCTCGACTATACTGGAGGCATGCTCGCTTCCTCGGTGGGAACCACTTTGCTCTATGGCAGAACTTGGTAGGACTAACCGGACCCATGCAGGACAGAATCGGACATGGAAGCTTTTCATTTGGGTGATTTATTTTATTTTTTATTTTTTGGGAACTTTGAGCCAAAGTTGGATTTCAGACTCCTGATGAATTATTTCAGCTTTCTTTGTGCTCATTTCAATTATCAATAAATATTTGCAATTTTATTTTTATCCCCTTCAAAATTCATTCAAACTTGCAGAAACATTTTAAACACTTTTTTTTTTTTTTTGCAGGAGATGAAATAAAAAAAGAAGTGCACAAGTTTCTACATGACTTGTTCTTTTATTGGACAAGTTAGTAAAAGACATTGGAGAATCTCTCAAAGGTACAACATTGATTTAAAAGTTCTACTTTTGTGCTTATAGAAGCATAATTAATTGAAAAAAAAAATTCATGTGACAAGAATTAAAAAGGGGGAAAAAAAAAAAGTTCATTTCCAGACGTATCTTCTGGATGGTGGTGGTGCAGGGTAGCCACCTCTGTTGGAGCTGTTGTGGCCCTAAAAACAAAACAAATTGCACTTATTCTGAAAAACAAAAGACGACTCTTTGGAGGTTCTCAAATTAACTTGAGATGCTGTCCTCAAGCTTCAGTACAGAGAGGGCGTTTATGTAAGAGAAATAAAAATCTGAAAAAGTGAGCTGGGCCCCCACCAAGGCTTCAGGACTTCATTTGAGCAGTAAAATCAACCAAGTAACATGACGTTAGTTAATTTTTTCCCCACATAATACAATGTACATTTTTTAATATTCTGTCCCACTTTGACAAAGGTAAGAAAAATGATCATTTCTGATGAACTCATTCACTGCCAGTCATTATAGAAAATTTTTACATTTCCAATACTCACGTGATATTACATTCAATAATTATATATAAACCGAATCTACCAAA
Organism: Festucalex cinctus; assembly: GCF_051991245.1. NCBI lineage: Eukaryota > Metazoa > Chordata > Actinopteri > Syngnathiformes > Syngnathidae > Festucalex > Festucalex cinctus. The sequence goes on from NC_135431.1 coordinate 18,130,350, forward strand.
TAACAGAATAGACTCCCAACTTTTTGTCCCGTCCCGTTCTTTTATAATTGACAGCAGAAAAATGTAGGTTTGCCAAAATACAGCCATTTCTCCCATGGACTCTGAAACTGTGTTTATTTCCTATAAAATGGGGCAATGATGTCATCTACCGGTGGTTGGGCATCAGTAAAGTTGTTTCCAAGTTTGATATTTACAGTGGAGCATGCTCAGATTCGCCCCCATTTAGCACCGCTCTAAAAAATACAATTGACAAGTATACTTGTCAAAGGCAGTGAATGAGTTAAATGCGTCAAATTTGAAAATAAAAACCAGTGATATGGCAAAAACAAGACTACTGGGTAAGTGACTCATGAATTCCGACCTGAGTGTTTTTTTTTTTGGGGGGGGGGGGTTACCTGGTACTGCTGCCCGCGCTCGTCCCGCCGATGGTGCCATTCGTTTGCTTGCGGCTGGAAGCGCTGCTGGTAGCCGCTGGGCCCGGCTCCGCCCCGGCCGCTGCCGCCCCGGCTGGCGTTGTGTTGGTACGCCGCCCGCTGTGACTGCATGGCCCGGTCCCAGCCGTGAGAGCCGCCGCCGCCTCCATGGTACGCCTGCTGCTGCCTGCAAACACAAACATCACGCCCACTTCAAACCAGGCCTCAGAAGTGGCATTATTGACAAAGTATGAAAATACTCATTTAATAGCTCAAACTTTTGCACTTTTTCAAAAAAATTAAAAAATGATTCCCTTTCTGGTTGCTTCCAAATCGACGTGACAAAGTTGCCATCTGGTAATAAGTTTTTTTTTTTTTTTTCCACTTCAGTAGTTTGAACTGTTGTGTTGCACTAGTAATGCGACAAGCCCTCACTAGTAGCCTCATTTATCTGACCATTTCTCCATATTACTCTTTGTCCTTACTAGCAAGATCATTTAGGCTCACTAATAGTTTAACTTCGGTGTGCTCGTAGAACATCTGTCTTACCCGTAGTGTTTTACCCAAACTTTAGGACATTTTGCACACTAGTAGCTGGCATACTAGTAGAACAGTGTGCTACTAGTACTACTAGCTAACTACTATGTTATATAATGTCACTAGTAGTAGTAGTAGTAGTACAGTAGAGTTGTCAACTAGTGCAGTAGCTGCTAGTATGTCAAAGTTGTTCTACTAGTGTGAAGAAATGTCATACTAGTACACTGTAAAGACATTTGAGCATTTATATGACGTCCTTGAGCTCCAGTTAAAAGCGATACTCGACCCATTCAGCCATTTTCAGCAGCGAAAAGTTAATATTTTGTCCAGAATGAATTTGATGACTTCATTATTTTTCATGTAGCATTAATACCTTTTAAAAACAATTATTATTTTTTTTTTTGTTCGCCTGTGCTGTGGCTGAGGAAGTAGCTAACAGCCACTCATGGACCAGTTTGCTGACCAAACCCAGAAAACAGGTTAGGCATGATTGGTTGTTACCTAATTCCTCAGCACGGGTGATGTCATCTTCAGTTGACAGGAAGTGGAAAAAAAATGTTTTTAACTCATTCAAACCCAAAAAATGTGCAAACACGCTTTCCAATACTTTGTCCATCACCCCCCAAAACATATTTATATGTTTGTTTGTTTTTTATGCTAGAGCATATAGAAGTCTTTGATGCAGCTTCTGACACGAAGAGGTGACTGAAAGCAATGGTAATTATTACAAAAACGGCCAGCAGGTGGAAGAAGAGTATAAGAGATCGGCAACAAGCTTTTTTTGCCAGTGTTTTCACCAGGAACGTGAATATTGATGAAACTTTGCTATATTCTAATGCTAATTGCTACAAAAGGTAAACAGATACAAATGTACTTTTTTTTCCCTGATGAAAGAAGAGACAGAATTTGCTTTTGTAGGTTCCATGTTTTTATAGCACTAGAACACAATATATTGCAGGCCTTGCAAAATCAGTCAAGCCGGGAGCGAAGGGGGTTGCTTCAGTGAAAATGGCTGCCATTGAATGGGTTAAATGTACTAATTGTATACAAAAAAAAAATGTAGTTATCAAAATTCATTCTGGACAAAATACTAACTTTTTACTGCTGAAAATGTCTCAATGTGTCCTCACTAGTAGCGACAAAAATATTTATCAAGTCATTCTATGAAAAAATACTAGTGAGGACAAACAGGATACTCGTAAAAAATAAAAAATAAAACGGATGATTTGGCAGCAGAAGCTGAGTGGCGTTTTGCTCAGATTGACGGCGAAGGTGCGAAGAGGCTCCCCGGAAAGGCTCCCATGCAAGTGTGGACTCACCGTTGAAAGTGCGGCTGGTGCTGGAAGGCCGGCGGCGTTCCCAACAGGCCCCCCGATCTGGAATCTGCAACACAACAAAAGAAATTGCTCACAACAGGTTGCGCTCGCTTACAACCAGGCCGCCGCCTAACCGGCCTGCCACCGCCGACCCGACATCAGCCAAGATCAAATCCAGTTTTGCTGAGGTTGGAAGGGGCCGCGGGGTGGGGGTGGGCGGACATTTGCATGTTTTGTTGAGCAAATGGGGAAAAAAACTGCATTGAGCGGGCGGTTATTGTGGACTCCTCAAGTGGCTCGCTTCCATCGTGGCGAAGCCTTCACAAAAGGCCCACTTGAGGGAGGCGAAAAGAAAAAAAAAAAAAAAAAAAAGTATCCAGAGGCTTTTCCCAGATTCACTGTTACCATGGTGACGACCAGCTGCCCGTTTGTTTTGCCAGTACACCTGCACGCCGGGAAGTAAACACATTCGTGGACATCATGTGACCATTTGGCTCCAAGTCCTTTTTATTTACAAAAAAAATAAATAAATCCAAGTCAAGATGCAAGAACCAATACGGGCCGTCATACTTTTTTTTTTTTTCTTTTCTTCTTCTTCACGGCTGGTCATGAAAATGTAATGTTGAAATGTTTCCTAATTTTGCTGACACATCCGGCAAGGGCGCCTGCTTCCATTTGCAAATTCTTTACTTGGACTTTGTCAAAATAAAAGTCCAAAATGGCTGACTTCCTGTCCAATTTGGGCATAGCTCTTTAAAGGGATACTTCACTTATTTAGCCCATTGTAGCAATAAAAAGTTAATATTTTGTCTGTAATTAATTTGATACTTTCATTATTTTTCCCCGTAGAATTAGTACCTTTAAAAACACATTTTGAATTATATGAGAATTTAGTCTCTGCTGACGAACTACTTTTCGGCGGACGAACCAAACTACGCGGTCGAACAGCACCACGGTGGCGGCCACGAGAAGCTGACGCACGCTCACGGCGTCCCAGTTCGTCACCCCCTTTCTTTTAGTGCGGACGCGGTTTGTGTTTGATAGACATTTTGAGTGTACTTTTGCTATTATGGGACCGAAAAAGACCCCACCACAGGCTAGTGTTAAGCCTAATGCTTACCAGCGACGGATGGCGATTCGGCGGCGCGTTTGCATTGTAGTCAATGGAGTTCGCGCCACTAAAAAAAGCGAAAGTGCCATCACTTACCTAAAAAAAGGAGAAAATCGTGCCACGGCTGTTTAGTCCCAGGAAAGAGGTGAAAGTAGTTGGCGGTGCTCACTTTTTGTTGACTCGCTAAAGTGCTCCACTTCCTTGTTCACCAAGGGACACACCTCCTCCGCTCCGGTGAGCACGAAAGTGCGAATGAGCGACAACCGTTCCATAAACAGTCTACGCGGTGAAACGCTCGCGAATGAAGTAAGTCTACCATGAAGTAAGTCTACCATTGCTACTATCCTTAAGAACTACCATCACAAAGTAAAATAAAACGATTTTATTATACAGTACAATTTATTTCTTTAATTACAATACAATAGCACATTTATTATACATAAAATAAGGTATATTTTTGCGTAGCTTTAAGGCTTATTTAGTAGAAAATTATGTTTTATAAGGACCTGGGAACGGATTATTCTCATTTTAATGGTTTCTTATGGGAAATAAATGTTCGGAAGAAGAACTTTTCGGCTTACACACACTTTCTGGGAACCAATTAAGTTCGTGAGCCGAGGTATCACTGTATATATATGTGTGTATATATATATATATATATATATATATATATATATATATATATGTGTATATATATATATATATATATGTGTGTATATTAGGGGTGTCACGATTCGCCAACTCCACGATTCGATTTAAATTTCGATTTTGGGGTCACGATTCGATTTTTTTTTCGATTTTTTTTTTTTTTTTTTTTTTTTCCGCTCCCCCACTTTATAACACAGAGGCATATGCTTCTGTAGGCTAAGGCTAGTCTATGATCATTGGTTCTATTCATTGTACAGTAAATCTTATTTCAAAAGATCGGCTACATATAGGTGATGCAATTTCCATATTATTTTTGTGTAAATTTATGTAATATATGATAATTGACATTAGGCAGGAATGATCAAATTCAAAGAATTTATTTACAATATAAAGTTAACCGTCTTGTTCTTACTGAAGTGTAAAATAAAAAATAAAAAAACAAAAACAAAAAGTCACAGTGGGTGCCTGCCATCTATTGACTGTTTTTGGTTACAACAGTGTGCTGTGCGTTCCTCTTAAAATAATGTGCAATGTGCAACAACAACAAAAAATATATTGTATCCAAAGTCATGGAACAAATACAGCCTGAACAAACTATATCCCAACATTTACAGTTGCTGGGCATACTGGTTCAAGTACACTAATTAAATGTTTGAATCCAGCGTTTTCCAAGGCTGCAGGTCTGCTGCTATAAATAGACCTATGGATCTGGCGTTTCGCGCGAGCTGAAGTGTGTGGAAGTTTCACTGTAAATGAGGATGAAATAGTTGGTTGGACCGTTGTTTTCCCACTTCTAGTTGAATTTGATAAATCTAAATCTTTGTGATGCCTGCGTAAATGTCCCGTCATGTTTGTCGTGTTTCCCGTTGTTACGGCTGGCGGCCGCTCCCCTAGTATGTATGTGTGTGTTTGTGTCGGCTGGTGCCCGTATAATGGTACTTCAGTTTGAATGCGCCAGCGCGACACTCTGATTGGAGGACTGTGCCAGCGCGACACTCCGATTGGACGACTGTGCCAGCGCGACACTCCGATTGGACGACTGTGCCAGCGCGACGCTATTGTGTATCCGTGTATTATACCCCTATTGGTTATTGTTGTTTCTCCTCCGTTCTGTCAGTTCTGTCAAATGCGGTTATTATTTGTTCACCTTCCACTTTCACTCCCTTGTCAAACCCCTGCCTGAAATTTCAATTAAAACTACTCAGATGTTAAAGTCGACCCGTGTTTATCTACTCTATATTTTCTGTTATTGTGTTACTTCCCTTCCCCTTGACGAGCCGGGCGTAACACCGTGGCCGAGTACAGTACGCGCACATAGCATATCTTGCAACTGTGGTCTTTTTATCGACAACGTGAACGTTGTCGACATAACTCACCGGGAACGCAAAATGTTTCCAAACTGGTGACGAGAGAAGCGGGAGCGGCTTGAAGCACCATTGCTGTGTCTGTCCGCGCTTGCCATCATGACTGCAGGAGAAGTCAGCTAACAAGTGCCGTTAGCTAGTAGCTGAATGGCTGCGTCTCATTTGCTTTCCTGGGAGGTGGCGGTGGCGGCGGTGGCGGCGGGCGCGGGGGGGGGCATCGAATCGTGTGTCCTCTCTTCTATTTCGATGCTCGAAATCGTGACGTAATTTCGATCGATTTCGATAAAAAATCGAAATCGTGACACCCTTAGTGTATATATATATATATATATATATATATATATATATATATATAAGGGCTGTCAAGTTGTCAAAGTTAAAGCGTTAATAGATTAATCACAGAAAATTAGCGCATTAATCACGTATTAACGCAGATTAATCGCACTATTTTTTTCAAGCGCACTTGAGCCTTGAACGTAACCGCGGATGTTACCTTGAAGGCTGAGCAGGTCAGTGATTAGGTCAATGCATGGCATTTCCTACGCCTGCCGTTCCAAAATTTGCAGGGTGACTCCAGTCGGTAAATTTCACTTTAAAAAACACCCCGATGGGACTTTAGATTAATAAAAAGTCATTTGCATTTAATTAATGAATAATTGCTGAATTGCACCCAATTGACATGATGCTGTTACATTTTGAGCAATATACGCGCATGCAAGCAATTGCGTAATGCATTTAATCAATGTTTGCAAATGACATTCAGATAATAAAACACGTTAATGTCAAAATATTACGGTATTATGTATTTATTTTATATTAGCCAAATATGCAAGTAATTTAGCTGATTAATCGTGATTAATCAAAATTAAAAAGTGTGATTAATCAGATTAAAAATTGTAATCGTTTGACAGCACTAATATATATATATATAATAAAAATAATCAAAAATCAAATAAAAAATATAACAATAATATAAATAAAATGTATATAATAAAAATAATCAAATCAAATTAAAAATAAGAATATAGCAATAACAAAAAAATAAAATTAAATTAAAAAATCAAATAAAAATAAAATTTAAAAAATAGAGTTGAATGGGGGGTTTGAGCCAAATCCAAGTTTTGTGGGAAAAAAACATTTTCATTTCCAGGCCACATCCCCCACCCAGCCCTATAGTTACATTTGTGGCATCTTTTGAGCTGCGGGAAAATGGCTGGTATCGGAGGTCAAGTAGTAAATATTGTGTGGAGGCCGAGCAGCGGCGCCACGCTCGGCCACGGCGTTATTGTTGTCCGACTTTCTCCCGTTTGATGATCTCTTCCACCAACACGGCTCAAGTGGACCACCCAGTCGGCTTCCAATTATAAACGCCACAACGCGCCGGCCTTTCCTTATGCCGGGCCTCAAAAGAGCGGGAAGGACAAGTGGACACCTGTCAATCTCTTTAATTAGCCATGATCTGAGAGCGTCTGGGCCTCCAGTGTGCTCGCAACAAAGACCAACAAAAGGATTACGCCTGCAAAATCCTGACAGCGCGCACCGGCCACTGTATCAGGGACGGATTACGAGCCGCCGGGCAACTAAACACCTCTTTTCAATTTAGATGCCGACTATTTGACTCAGCTCAAACAAAAACACTGAGCTGCTTCTTCTATTTTCTTTTTTTCTTTTTTTGGTTTGCAGACGTCCACAACGTGTACAAAAACTTTTCGGATGAAACCACTGATTTGCAACTGCCATGCTGCGGGAAATGACCAATTTCACTTAATTGGACAAAGTGAGTCACTACAAATGCAACTTTGTTAAATCTATCTATGCCAGCGACGTATAGTGACGGCACAGGTGGCAAAATGTACATAACCTGTTGCCATTTCATACAACAAAATAAGACATGCAATGCACATATTAAGTGAATTTGTGTGAACATTTTGTAACATTTTTGCTGTGACAAAGTTGACTTTGATTGGTTAAAAAATGTGTTAGTCCAAATGAATTGTATTCTTTGTTCACTATTTTTTTTTTTCCAGTTTTCTTTTCTACTTGTAGGTCTTTGAGATGTTGCAACACAAAGGGCATTAGAAATAAAACTTATTTTAATCAGTTAATGGTGCATTTTCTGAACTGACAATTTAAAAACAGAGTGGCATTTAAAATAAATAAATAATCAAAATAATCAACAGATTGATTACCCAGATAATTGTTAGTTGCAGTCCTAATTGCAACACTAACACGTCACATGACAAAAGGGGCGGGGAAATGCCTAGCTGGGCCAAACGTGAACATTTTCACTTATGGGCGTACTCACTTTTGTTGCCAGGGAGTTTGACATGAATTGGCTGCAGGTTGAGTTTTTGAGCGGACATATTTAGATCGCTATACAAAGCCAAATAGGTCATTGTTGAAAAGTTTCATTTTTGGTGTTGTTCCATGAAAATATAAAACATTTTATAGTCGTATTAAACTTGCAAAAAAAAAATAAAAAATAATAATAATTTAATTCATTTATTTGGGTAAAAGAAAAAAGAAAAAGTCAAGGCAACTGGACTCTTCCTGTTTGTTGCATTTATTGTCTTTTTCCATCGTTTTCTGATGTTTAAAAAAAATTGACTTGGTAAATTATGCTATTAGGCTAACCATTCACAAATAAGTGAGGGGTATGTACACTTTAGTGAGATACTGTATGCGCCGAAAAGGGAAAAATTTGATGAAAAGAAAATTTATCCCACATACTGGCCTTTTAAATTAAGTTTGGTGCAAGTAGAAGAAAACAAAAAAAAACCTCCAAAAAGGATGTTGTGATTAAAATAAAGTGACTCTCAGAGACGTTTCTTCTACTTTGTTAATTGGGAGCAGGTCAGAGGTTGGACGGAGTTGTTAGTTTGTAGCTTGAGCGGCACAATGACCACCGGCAGAGCTCTGGCCGCAGCTGCTTAGTGGACGCAAGCAAGCCGGTGGGACGGCCGCGCACAAAGACCCCCCGGCGGGCTCTCCGCGGGGGGGGGGGGGGGGGGGGGGGGGTAAGCCACGTCACAAAAGGGGAGAAAACTTAACTTGGCTTTTAAGGCCCTTCAGATTGTTTGTGCTGTCGTACCCACAATGCTTTGCTGCAACGTCGCACGAGTCGGGCTATGTTGGGAATTGAGTTGGAAATTTTGCGGTGGCATCAGCCAGTTCCTGATTCAAAGTAACAGTTTCAAAACAGCTGCCATCGGTTGAGTTACTTCAGCTGATCAGAAAGGCAAACATTCAACGTTTAGTATTTACAAGTGAGTCGCTAATGAAATGACAATTCTCAACGCGCAGGGGTCTAAGAGCGGCGTCGAAACATCAGGGCAAAGTGCGACGAGGCAAAAGGGGTCATTTGTATGGAGAGGCGGCAAAGGAGCGTCGTCGACTTGCAAATTGACACATCAAAGTCTGAGCGTGGGCGAGGAGGATGGAGAGGTGATTAGGAGACGCCCGCGTGTGGCAACGGAGCTTGATAACATCAATGTGGTGGCACAATTATTTCGTTTGACTTAGATTCAAAAGTGGTGAGATTAGCGGAGGCGACACGTTTAGTCGGGAATCTTCAAATGGAGAATACCATGTCATCTATGCTAATTCTAGTTAGCCTGTCTATGGTGTTTCGCTTTATATGTTAGCATTATGCTAGCCAATTCGGTAGATGAAGTTATATGGTTTGGTAGACATTTTGTTATCTAAATATAGAATGTTTATGTTTACTTTTGCCTTCAAATGGAGCATGCTATGTTATATATGCTAATTCAAGTTAGCCTGTCTATGGTGTTTTGCTTTATATGTAAGCATTAGGCTAGCCAATTCGGTAGATGAAGTTATATGGTTTGGTAGACATTTTGTTATCTAAATATAGAATGTTTACTTTTGTCTTTAAATGGAGCATTCCATGTCATATATGCTAATTCTAGTTAACCTGTCTATGGTGTTTCGCTTTATATGTTAACATTCAGCTAGCCAATTCGGTAGCTGAAGTTATATGGTTTGGTAGACACCTTGTTATCTAAATATAGAATGTTTATGTTTACTTTTGTCTTCAAATGGAGCATGCTATGTCATATATGCTAATTCAAGTTAGCCTGTCTATGGTGTTTCGCTTTATATGTTAGCATTAGGCTAGCCTTTCGGTAGATGAAGTTATATGGTTTGGTAGACATTTTGTTATCTAAATATAGAATGTTTATGTTTACTTTTGTCTTCAAATGGAGCATGCTATGTCATATATGCTAATCCAAGTTAGCCTGTCTATGGTGTTTCGCTTTATATGTTAGCATTAGGCTAGCCAATTCGCTAGATGAAATTATATGGTTTGGTAGACATTTTGTTATTTAAATACAGAATGTTTATGTTTACTTTTGTCTTGAAATGGAGCATGCCATGTCATATATGCTAATTCAAGTTAGCCTGTCTAGGGTGTTCGCTTTATATGTTAGCATTAGGCTAGCCTTTCGGTAGATGAAGTTATATGGTTTGGTAGATCATTTTGGTTGTCTAAATATAAGATCTTAATAATGATAATAATAAAAACTTTTCATCTCTTGCTTGTGTGTGCGTCTTACTTTGGAAGGATTGATGCTGACCGCCGCGGGGCGGGTGGTAGTTTCCTTGGTGCTGGTAGTTGCTGGGAGGCGGGGCATTGCTGTACTGTCCTCTTCCGCTCTGTTGGTTTCGGAGCGAGTGGCTACAAGAGGAAGGAGAGGATGTCAAAGAGAAGGAAAAAAATAAAACAAAAAAAACAAAAACCAACAACTTGAAAGGTGCTCATCATGAATTCCAACCACGTTGCCTTCGGGGGTGCCAGATGTTCAATTATTCCCGTTTCTTAATGATAATGTGGACGTGCGGAGGAGGAAGCGGAGATCATAATCAAGCATGGCTGCTTAATGAGTGGTGTGGGGGGGCGGGACAAACATTTACACATTTTGAAAGGGACTGTACAGACGCATAATAATAAACACACTTAATTTTTTATTTTTAAACAGGAAGCATTTGTGTAAATCAGCAGCCGCACAATGTAGCACGTCGTTACCGGAAGTCATTTCATATTTCGCCAATACTAGGAGCGTGGTCCACCAAAAACTCACCCCAAAGCTCTGAAGCCCGACTGGTCCAAGTGGGCCTGCTGCCTGTTTGGGTTGAACCCCAGCTGCGGTCTCCATGGCTGGTTCTCTCGCCTATCCCAGTCCTCGGGTTTCAGCACGTTGGTGGGAAGCCTGGAAGGAAGCCGAACTAATTCATTGTCACACGTCTGAAGATTGAAGTTTATATATATATATATATATATATATATATATATATATATATATATATATATATATATATATATATATATATATATATATATATATATATATATATATATATATATATATATATAAACACATAAACAAATAAAGAAAGTTAAAAGTAAAATAAAATAAACATCCAATAAATGTCAATTTATATGTTCAAGGGAGTAGGAAGAAGTTGAAAACTTATCCAGTCCTACCCATTATTCTTCGTATCCTATCACTTATTTCATATTTGATACAATAATTACATTTTAATAAAAGAAAATATATAATCCTACTCATGTAGCGTATGCAAATAAAATTAATAGAAATACACAATAATAATACATCAACATGCTCATGTATACAATTCTCATTACACTCATATTGATACATCAAAGAAAAGTAAGTAAATAAATAAATCATTTCTACAATTTTTTTAACTCATGTCTGATTTAAATAATAATATTGAACTTTGCTTTTAAACATTTTTTTTTTAATTCAACAAGTGAATTACATCTTTTCAGGTCAGTTCCCAAGTTATTCCACAAATTAACTCCTTTAACGGAGACACACCTTTTCTTAATATTTGTTCTTGTTTTGGGTTTTTTGTGCACACTTGTACCCCTTATCTCATAAGGACAGTGTCTAATTTCAAACAACTTTTTGAGTACTGTGGCAGAGTAGATTGTGATATACTTTGTACATTATTTGTGCTATTTTAAACTCAAACAAGTCATAAAATTTCATTGTATTTAATTTAATAAATAGTGGATGTGTTGATTCTGTATATTTTGATCGATTAATAATCTTTATGGCTCTTTTTTGCAATTTAAAAACAGGGTCGGTATTTGTTTTATATGCATTTCCCCAGATTTCAAGTATGGTAATAATAATGTATTATATAATGTATATAGTGAATTCATGTTCAGGACCTCCTTGGTTTTATAGAGTATCCCTTTTTTTCTTCTTCTAAAGTATCCCGATGATTTTTGACATTTTCCTTTTAACATTTTCTATGTGTGGCTTCCAACATGTATTGCAATACAAATGCAGAGACCCTCGCAATTATTTGAATACGACATAATAAACGTGAAGGTGTTACTGACTTGGCCCCAGGAAGAAGAACAGCTTTGAACACAAAGCCCTCAGCAAACTGGGGATCCTTGAACTTCACTCTGGAAGGCAACACATTTGGTTAATTCAAATGAAACCAACACTGCATATACACAAGCACGTACATTTTACGGTTAAAAGAAGTGTGAAACACTGAGTCATACTAGATTTTTGTTGATTTTTTTTGCCACTAGGTGGCACTAATGTTTCATGTTGCTAACAGGAAAACTTCATTTTTCTTTTCAAATTCAAGAGCAATTGGTATTTGCAACATGTAGCAACTGACCTGGACTCCAGGCCATTTCGCTCATTGTAAATTACAACTAATCCCCACAACGACATATTTTTAAATTATTGCTAAATTGTGTTATGGTGACTCTTTCCACATCGTTGTATGCAAAATAAATCATGAACAAGTATTTACATTTGAAATGCCTCTTGGCATCGTATTTAATGCTTCTTAGCAAAACCCATTTAATGACTTTTAAGGGTTTTGAATGACCCGCGGAAACTCTGAAAACCCCGTCCGTCACCAGACTGACGAAACTAGCATCAATTTTACAGTTGTTACGTGCCTTTCCCTAAATGATACTTGAACACAAACAGTTGCAACACATGCAGACACACAATATAACAACCCTCACAGGCATATATTATTTATCCTCTGTGTAAAATGACTAATATTAGTGAAGCATGTGACAGTCTTGTGTATTTTTATGTCCCCTGGTGGCCAAGATTTTTGTTTTGACAGTTTTCTTTTTTTTTTTGAGGGCCAGATCGGATTATTAAGAAATCTCAATTCCTTTCAATGTTACCACTCTAGTATTAAAAATCTGTGCTGTACTCCAAAATTGGCCCGCAGCTGTGACAGAAAGACGACGGCCAAAAACATTCTTACCCGATGGCACTGTTGTGTGCGATGTCACGCAGCGTTGGGATGGGTGAGCTCACCGTCCTGAGGGACAAAAAATAAAATAAAATAAAAAGTTCAAAAGCGAGTCAGACAGGAGGACGGCTCGCCTTCTGATCGGAAATGTGCAGGAGCTAGCGTGAGCAAAGTGGTCCTTACTTATCTGGTAGGATAGGGTCGTCATCAAGAGATAATATACCTTGGATTCCATGGCAGAGCTCTGCAGGCATCTCAGTGGGCTAAAAGACAACATCAACGTGATTGAACCCACCTTATGCGCGTGCCACACATTCAGCTGGCGTTACCTCATGAGATTGTGCGCGGTAAAGCTCCTGGACGAAGTCCGACAGCGGGTGAGACCTCCCGACAAACACCACGTCGCTTCCTAGACTGTTTCTCCTCACTGGAACAACCAACACAATTGAACTGAAGGTCAAGAATTAAACCCAAATCAGATTTTCCCATTGAAATAATTGGAAAATGCCATTAACATGCTTGCCTCTTTGCAGCAGTCACTCATAGTGCAGTGGTGCGGGTCCAGCCTAGAATGTAATAATGTCTCAACTCCTCTCTGAGCTCATCAGTGCGGCACTAATATTAGTCGTTCTACGCAGAGGATAAAGAGTATATGACTAAGTACTGTTATGCTGTGTGCCTGCATGCTACTAAACAATTTGTAAGCAATTTGTCGCTTAAAGGGTTAAAAGCAAGCAACTTCAAACTGCAACATAGATGCTAATTAGCGGTGGCATTAAGCTAGCAGTGCCTTTCTGGAGGCATTACAGTGCTATTTTGCTCTATTAGAAACAAAAAAAAGTGATTTTGTGGGTGCTGGAAGCTATTAATGGCATTTCGATTCATTTCAATGAGAAAAATTGACTTTATACCCGTTTAAACTGATTTATAAGCTTTTTCACGGAACGAATTAAACTCTTAATTTAACTTCATGATAGGGCTGCTCAATATGAAGAAAATATTGATCACGATTAGGACAATCATTTGTTTTTTGGTACAAAACAAGAAAATGTTCAAATGTAAAAATATTAAGACATACATTTCTTTAAAACACTAAATATGAAAGATTTATTAAATTAGTAATTTTAAAATTAAAAAAGGGGCAAATATATACATTTAAACAACACCAAATTAGTATATTTTATTTCTGTTTACGATTGTGTCGATTTTATAATTGTGGAGTGTCATAATTGAAATTGTAATTGAATTCCAACGAATTGCACAGCCCTACTTCATGAGTATGCCAAAATGTGGGTCAAAGTGCAACTGACCTTCTTCGGACGTGAGGTCTGGGTAGACGTCGGCCAGCGCGGCCCGCAGTCGCCGCTCGTCCACAAACGGCAACAAGGCCACGCCTTCAAGAAAGAAACGCACACCAGGAAACGTGTCAAACAGGAAGAATACATTCCAGGAAGCGGGTGTCAGACGTCTCACCTTGCCAGGCGTACTTCTTTCCGTTCAGGTCTATCGCAAAGTCATCGGGGTAGAAGTCGATGATGGAAGAGTCCTGTGGGGACAGATGAAAAAAAACAGTCACAAGTTTGAACCAAATAAAAAACATTTTCAATTGCTGAAGACTCACTGGACTCATCATCAGGTTGCGCCACGTTTCTGGCAGGAAGTTGCCACTGGCGGCAGGAAACACGCCCATCAGCTGCTCCAGGGGCTTGAACTGCGCACACGTGACAAAAACAAAACTGGTATCAGCTTCACACAGGCGTCACCAATCCACGCGGGCTTACCGGTTTGGTTCCCCTCTCAAAGTCGGAGAACATTCCTTGAATGTCCTTGAAGTCCGAGGCGAAGGGGGCGTAGTGAAAGGGGAAGAACCACTTCCAGGAGGCGCAGCCCTGCAAGCGCAACCAACGCATCAGCGACCGCTCGTCCTTTTGTCCTTCGACAGATGATGTCATCCCGGCCCACAATATCGCTTTCTCTTTGCCCTTTCTCAACTATGACAGCTCTTCAGATGAAAAAAAGTTCATCCAACGGGACTAACTGACATTTTAACTTCTCAATCCCCTTTCCGCTCTTCCAAAGGAAGAGCTGCACTTCAACTTCAGGCATTGGTTGAACTACATTTTGATTTTTGGAAAGTTGCGCTGCGATATGTAAAACAAGGGATCAAAAGTGCGCCGCTGATTTAAATGTGGAAATGAGCGGTTAGCATGACAAAAGGAGGCCCGGTTGGGATTATTTACGCTAATACGACATTTGTCACATCTCGACTGCAACCGAGGGGTCAGAAAATTTGATTGAGTTTGTCATTTTGATTAGCTGCAGCCATCCACTATTTTAATGTAAAAAAAAAATTAATAATAATAATAATAATAATAATAATAAATAATAATAATAATAATAATAATAATAAACATTGGTGGAGCATTTTAAACAAAAACATCTGTCCAAGGGACACGAGTTAATTAAAAAAAACAAAAAACAAATAAAAAAACAAAAAAAAACAAAACTGTACTGCACCTTAAATACACAAGGGTAAAAATGTTTTAATTTATAATAATGATATAAAATATAAAATAAAGAATATATTTATAATAAGAATTTTAATTTCATTTCAAAGTACACTGAATTGTTGACAATTAATTTTTTGAGTGTTACTTCAAATTGATCGAGTGATCAGAAACAGGGGCCAAACAAAATCATTAAAACAATAAAAATAATTAAAAAAAAGTTAAGAAAACAATATTAATTTGTTTACTCGATAGCTGTATAAAAACGTATCATGTTGGGACACCGTCATTTAGAAAACAAAAATAAGAGAATGTGGATGTGCTCCTATTTTTTCTCAATGCATAATGCATTGCCAAGGTATTGGAACGAGATTAAAATCAAGTGACTGATGTGCAAAAACATGATTGGGACGGCTCTAATATATAAATCCAAACAATTCAATTTAAATGTAAAATATTAAATTTTTGTGATTGAGTGATATACTTGGTATTAATTCCACCAAATACAAACATTTTAGACTTTCAAGAACAAGCTTATTAACTGACTGAACCACATTTAACATACTATATTTCCATTGCCTTCTATCAAACACTTATTACCCAAGACCCCATGTAGATGCAAAAACGCCGTTAATGGAAGCACAGAAGAGAACGCGTTCAAATTTAATTCATTACCAACTCATTTTAGGATGTGAGCGGTGGGGTTGGGGAGCGTGTCAAATTCCAGCTCGCAAATGGCGGCAGTCCGTTTGAGCTCCCCGTGATAAACGTAAAACAAATAGGAGGTCCTCATTGGAGGGGGGAGACGACCAAAAGTGATTTAGGGAGCAAAGTGTGAATCACGTCTTCGGTGTTTTGGGTGAAGCCCACGTCCCCTCCTTCCTCCCCCCGGCGGCTCACTTGGCGATCCGCGCGTGATGCCGACGCCGTTGGCAGCGACACCGTGAATGCGCGGCGGCGCTGAGCAGACACGTCCCGTCTGCCGAGGACCTTTTAATCAATTCAGAGCGGCCCGCTGAGACCGGCTTTGGATTGCCGAGCATGTGGAGACCCCCCTTCCACCCCCACAACCAATCCTCCTTTCGGCCCCCTCAACTGATCCACCTCAACTCTCGGGAAGAGGGCGCCACTTATGATCTTCAACATTTTCAAACAATAAAACCGTTATAGATCATTGTAAATATTTATGATACGTTACTTCCTTTACTGTATTTACTGTTTGCCAACTCTTGGCAAGGTCTGCATTACAAATGGGAACCTCTCAAATTCCCTTACCTGGCTAATAAAGGTTCAATAAATAAAAGCTATGTTTAAAGCTACTCTATGTAGGATTTCCCAAAAAAATATCTTAACAATAGCCTTTTTATTTGACCATTTATGACTGAAACATATTCTAATTAGTAGATCAACATCTTCGCTGTTCACAATGGGTACTCCTACAAGCCTCTGGCCAATATTATTTCGGAAGCGTCCGGTCCGAATCCTTCGAATTTCCCGCCCTCTGTCTGCGGGATGTGACGTTATTCGCGTCATCGTCAGTTGTTTCCTGTCGCGCGAAGACGGAACTAGTACAGATTTTCGCTGCCCCAGACACCCGCTTTTACTCCGCGGAAGTCTGCTGAAAAAAAAATGAAAACAATGTCAAGTGCCACGGAAAAAAAAAATCTAAACTTGATAGTGACCGGCGCCGAGAACGAGAGTGAACATTGGTTTGACATTTCAGCGGTGGAGAGCGTTGAGATCGGACTTGGATTAGAAAAGTGATTCACAGCTGGCTTTCTTTCTACTCGAAAAGGTAAGAAGCGAGTATCTTGACATTGAGAAGAAAATGTGTTGTTTTCAAATAGCAGTAACCTCAAGATCGATCACTTCTCGGTCGTAACTATTGGGGTGAAAGTGAGGTGGACGGCAACATTTAGCGTGTAAGGGGCGACAAAGTTGAATGTAATAGAACACAATGACTTTATGAAGAACAGACGTTCCATTCCGCGGCGTTTCAATCAGGCTAAATGTCGCCTTATTTTCCTCCGTGAAAATAAGGCCTATTGTAGCTACATTATGCTAACGGAATGTGAACGGTACTACTGAATGGCGATAACATTCACGGCCATATCACACTAAGTAGTGAATGGGTCTATATGTTTTTCACAATCGTCAATTTCCATAAATGACAGCCCACCTTTCGGCTCATGCACAATGACGCTAGCCTGGGGGCGGCAAACACTAATAATGACTAGAATCAGGTTGACGTCCGTCGAGCGGGGTGACTACAATATGTAACTTCATATTAACATCGGAATGAGGTCCAATTAATTGACGTAATTTGCACATCGTTTTGGAGTACAGCACAGGACTGGACTTCGACCGACTAAAGCAATATGATCTGCACGTCCCGTGGACATCAATTGTTTAGTGGGGATCGAGAGTCTCATCCCGTGAAGTGGCCAGCTTTGTATAACATTATAAAACTTCTTACCTCTGAAAACGTAGTTTCATTGGATATGAAGAGCCCAGTCTTCAGTATTGAGGTCGTGCACGTACGAGTGCGCGCAGCGTGTACGAGCGTGCAGTTTGTTTTCGGCCACAGGTGGCAGTAGAGATTTGAAATTTTAAATCTTACATAGAGCTGCTTTAACATTCTGGAGTGTTTAGAGATCAATATTAGGGCTGCCATTATCAAATATTCATAAAATTGATTATTGACATAGATTAATCGCCCCCTCCCTGCTCCTCTAAAATTTTATATGATTTTTTTGTTAATCCACGAAGGTTGAACCTGAGTCGAATTAGTGTACTTCTGTACATATGCATTAATTTATTAACCCTCAAAATACGAACCTGTTGCCCCCAACAGGAAAATACACGTTTTTCAAATCACTCAACTCAATTAACTCCATTAAGATTGAACATGAGTTGAATTGAGTGGATTAAACTACTAATTGTTTGTTTCATGTACAGCACTGTGTATAAAGCAATGCTTGTTTTAAAGCGCTTTACAAATAAAGATCAGTTGAGTTTTGTTATTGAGCATCTTAAACACCAACAAAATTAGCCTATGCTAAATGGTTCGCAATTCTCCATTAGCATTAGCATGCTACCAATAAATCCATCAAGGTTGAACTTGAGTTGAATTGAGTGGATTAAACTACTAATTGTTTATCTTTTGTTATTGATCATTCTTAACCACCAACAAAATTAGCCTATGCTAAACGGGTAGCAATTGTGATTAACATTAACACGGTTGCGATTACCATTTAAGCTAAACAAACACTAACCACTATATCTACATTACAGATGAAATAGTGTCTTAAAAGTCACTTACAGATGATGCTTCAGCAAAGAGCTCCGAGGCAGACATTTTCAGTTGACCTATTCTTAAAGTTGACTTAGCGACTTCCCCCCCCCCAGCCCTGAAGGCAGTGTTAAGCCTATAAAAGTAGGTGGAAATTTCTTGCAGTTTTGGCTGGGCCTTACAAACAAAGTAACAACTATTTGTGCCGTTCTTGATTATTGTGACTTGTGAAGTCACAACAAAAAGTTGACCAGGCAAACATTAAATATATAATACCATAAACTGTGTTTTCATCAATTGTTTGATAGTGAAGATGGAGGAAAACCAAATGGCGGCCCATCCATATTGTACAGCAGGAGGCAGCCAAGTAAAAAACAAAAAAACAAAAACTTGCAAAACCTTGTTCCCAACCAAACGTACATTTGCTGGCGGCCTCACCTGGTAGTAGTAGCGCAGCACCCAGCACAAGCCCTCCACGTACGATTGGACCACCTTCTGCCTGAAGTCGTCGTCTGACACGTCCACGTCAAACTTGGTCTTGTAGTAGCGCTGCTTCCAACCGTCCTCCCACAACCTGCCGACAGCTCGTATTTAGCGCGAAGGCCTCCCAGCTCCAACCGTTAATTAAACCAACGGCTTTCATTCTAAGATGCTGCCACTTCCTTGCGTGAGCTGAATTCTCTCTCGGTTTCGACGTCTTGGGGAAATTCAAATAATGGAGGCCGCGCGGCACCTGTGCCACCGCGGAGGCCTGGTGCGGCCTGCGGGGAGCGCTGCCTCCTTAAGGGGAAGCCTCCATGAATACCAAATCACACCGGCGGATTTGTTCAGTGTGTCACACAGGAATTGACTGCTTTCCATTTTAATCGCGTGCGTGTGCGTACTCATGTCTGCTACTTCATGTGTGAGTCTTACGCTTATGCTTTCGCCTACCTGACGTTATCTTCCGGCTCAGGTTCATCGTCGCTGTCCGCTTTCCTCTTCATGCCTCTGTTGTTGTTGGCCTCGTCACTGGGGCCTGCAAACTGCCGACACCACAAAGAAATATTTATCAACATGCACTGTTATTATAAACCACTGATGCCACAAACATGCAATAAAAGTCTGGGCGATATGGAACAGAAATAAACCGATCATGTGCTGGGAATGATGTTCAGCATTTTGACGGAAATCGACATTGCCTTTTTGAATAAACGTATGGCCAATAATAGAACAATTTAAAACTGTTAACTTTAGGTAACTAAACTATTTATTTAAATTTTCTGTCAACTTTGTAAACAATGCTGCTGAAACTGGGAACTCTCAGCACCTTCTGTTTTGTTCTAAATTTTATATTTCAGACATTTTTAAAAACTTGATTTGTTGTGTAAAAAAAAAAAAAAAAGAAAACAGGGAGCTATTTACTTAAGTTTTAATTTAGCTTTTTAAGACATGCTAATGAATGCAATTTTCCTGAACTTTTGGTACAATTTTAAAACAAAGCTGTCTATTGACTAAGAAAAGAAAAACTCAAATAATTAAAAAAAAAATTAAAATAAAATATGCTTTAAAAAAAAAAAAAAAAAAAAAAAAAAAAAAGAGTTGGAGATTGTATTTTTTATTTTTTTTTATTTTGACGACAATATTTTTCCTTTTAGTGAAAATGAGTATCTGCTCCAAATTATTAAAATTACTATTATTAAAAATTATTCAATTATTGTCCTTCTTGACGACAAATCTGTATCAGTCCCGGAAAAAAACATCAGTCGATCTCTAAAGTGGATTAAAAATAAAAGATCAATTTTGTTTTCCTATTCAAGATTTGAAATCTTTGCCCCTTCCACTTTTGCTACAAAAATGCATGAAAAAAATAATAAATAAATAAAAATGTCTTCTGCTGTTTGTTTTCTAGGATTTGTTTGATTTCTCAAGCAAATTTGGTTACATTTTTTTTTGATCACTCAAAAAAAAAAAAGTAAGCCACAAACAAGCAAAAATTAGTATTTAAAAAAAAAAAAACTCAGCTGGTTTTCTGGATTTATAGGCAGAAAATACAGTCAAGAAATTGTCCAAAAAAAAAAAAAAAGAAAAAAAAAAAAAGTATGGCGATTCTAACACATTTTTAACTTACGTTGCCGCCACTCCCGTTCCTCATCATGGCCTTGAGGGACTGAGCGGCATCCTGAACAAGAACATACACAATGAAAACATACAACAAGGTGACTTCTTTTTTTTTTTTTTTAATTATTATTTCTATAACTTGATGGATTTTGCGGACACACCCTATTGGACTGCATCCTCATGTCGTAGGCTTGCTGGCGAGCATTGTCCACGGCGCCCGGCTGGTATCCTCTGCCCAGCGCGTGCGGGGCAAACTGGCCCCCGGTGAGGTAGGCGGGGCCTTGCTGCTCCCTCTGAGAGGAGTCAAAAAATATATATCTTAGGAGCCATTTCAAGTCTTCGACACAATTGAAGCCGCACAAATTGGCTTTGAGATGGTTTTAGAATAGATTTGAAGATTTTACTGAGTACCTTCATCCTTTGTCGTTTTTCTTTCATCCTTCTCTTAAAACTTTCCTAAACAAGAGGGGAAAAAAACCTGCTTTAATTAATGAACCCGACCACCTTGATGTGATTTCTAAGACTTGCATCGTCTTCTTTGCGCTTTTTGAAGATGTTGTCCTCGGCCACGCCCACGGCCTCCATGATCATCTCAACGCGCGCCAGGTTGACGTAGCCGTTCTCTGTCAGGTAGCCCTGCAATGCAGCGCGCGCACACATCCCGTCATATTGACTCAATTTCCCAGCATGCACGGAGGCTAGGAGGCCAAACCGTGACTTGAAAATACTCACTCCGGTTTTGTGCACCACATCTTTGTAGATCTTGACCAGTCGATCTATCGCCCCCTCTCTGGAAGACGGAACAACATCAAATATTAGATTAGTTGTTCCTTTCAGAGCTTCACACACAAACCCGACGGGGACAAAACACGGGCGACGCGAGATGTGACCTGATTTCCAAGGACGGCAAGTGAGGCAGGAAGTCGTTCCCGACAAAGAAACACATGAAGACCCAGTCGTCGACGCTCCTCTCAAAGTCAAACGGGAAGGGCAGGCTGGCCATGGTCAACTCTCGAGCCAGATACTGAAACACAACGCGTCAAATACGCACAGAAAGATCAACAATAACTTACCAAATTTAAATGAACACACACAGAGACCTCGCACATTGTTTTCATTTATTTTGTTAAATTATTGTAGACTATTCACCTCAAACTGTTAATGTTGAGAGTTTATTGGAAGAAAAAGGAAAAAAAAAAAACGTTTTCTTCTGTTGTGCTTTAATGTTGTTCATATGCCATAGATGCTCTTCACTACCCTCTATAGTCTGGGAGAATATTAGCATCAGGATCCATTTTATAGTGTTTGGTTTTGATTCAAGTGCATTTTTTGTCAACAAAGGTCCTTAACTGGATTCTCAGTTTGGATTGGCTCTTAGACATTTTATTTTCTGAATTTAATATTTAATATCAATTTTGTTTACATTAATCTTTCAATTTTGTGTTTTTTTTGTTTGTTTTTTTATTCAAGTGCATCTTGTTAACAGAGGCTGTTTATTTTTGGATATTTAATTTTGTTTTAATTATATAATTCAAATTTTAAATACTCAAGAAATAAAAGTTTATCTTTAAAAGTGTGTAATTGCATTATACCATTATGATATTAGTTGAAAATAACATGAAAATTGCAATATCGTTGTTCGCAATACTTTCTGGAGCAATTTATCATCAAGCAAAATTTGTTATTGTGACAGGCCAAGTCTCAACTACTGGAATATCTGTCACTTTTATGTGTGTATGGCTTCAAAAAGCGGAGCCTAATAACTGTATTTTGGCATAAAACATTAACCCCTAGAATCAACCAGTGGAAAAAAGGGTCATTGAAAGTATACATGATGGAGAAAATAACTGCAAATCTAAATTTAAGTACAGACATATTCAAGAAGAGATGGCATCCGTGTATAACTGGACCTGTTGCTCCATTTGGGACATAACTGCCAAGACATTATTGTTTATTGTGGTTCTTGTGTGTTTTTTTCTTTATTATTTTCATTCTCATATAAGTTGCTTTTAACAAGGAATTATGGCTTTAAAAAAAAACTGTGAATGCTGAGATGAGAACTTGAAAGCCTGTGTTGTTAATAAAGGCTTTTGTCTTTAAAAAATTTTTTTTTTTAAATAAAAATAAAAATAAAGGCGGTGCCTGATCTGGTGAGCGACATGGGTGTTAGCCAATGACCGTGCAGTTTTAACAGCCATTATGTGTGCGAAAATATATAACTTCGCCATGCTTTCGAGCGAGCTACACAAACGTTACCTCTCTGAGCACGCACAGCCTAATGAATATGAACTCCTGCTCCGCAAGCGGCATGGTGTCCGCAAATTCATCATGCTGGGAGACAAAGAAATCAGAATGTTAGGGTGTCACTTGTAAGTATTGGCGACAGCAGTGAGACGAAGACGTGATCCGACCTGGCCTTGCTTCTCCCGGGCGACGCCCTGACACTCTTTGATTTCGTGGCCCATTTGACCACAGAGTGCACATGGTCGGGGCTTGTTGGGTTTGAACTCCTCCCGGATGATGGTGAAGTTGGGCTCGTGCGTGGCCAAGCCCAGCATGATCAGGTCCGCTGATTGGTCGCCGCGCACAAAGCCACAGATGTTTATTTTGAAACAAATACGTCATATTGGTGGTATTTATTTTATTTTATTAAGTGTGTACTCAAGACTGACCGTCAGCACCGCAGAGGCAGTGATGGGTGTTGGGGTCGTGGTTGGGCTGAGCTGCGGATGACAAAATGTTTACAAAAATGAAGTGCTACATATAAAAAGGCTTCTTTTGGTAATCAAAGTCAGCGCAATAAAAGTTAGAACTTTGCCACCCTCTTGGGGCTTCTTGGTGCAGATGAACTAGGTTAAAATGAACTGAGGATCTTCATTTAGAGAAAAGTCTGCTTTGCTGCCAAGGAACAGCATGTTCAACAGCATGTTGAAGTGAGTTGAGGAGTTTCACCGAGATAAAAATTATTCTTTACCACCATCTTGTGGCGTGTAGACAAGACAAGAATAATCCTTTGTTTGGGTGTTTTTTTTTTCTTAAATAATAATCCTATTCCAATTACACCAACATGCATCCTAGATTCCGTAGGCATGAACTGTCTATTTTGGAAAAACAAACAAAACAAACAAAAAACATTATAATTTAGACTTTTTACAGAAAAAAAAAGATGTAGTGTGTAAATAAATATTAGTGCTGTCAAACGATTACAATTTTTAATCTAATTAATCACACTTTTTAATTTTGATTAATCATGATTAATCAGCTAAATTACTTGTGTAATATAAAATAAATACAAAATACCGTAATATTTTTACATTAATACATTTTATTATCCGAATGTCATTTGCAAACATTGATTAAATGCATGTACGCAATTGCATCCATGCACGTATTGCTCAAAACATAATAGCATCATATCAATTGGGTGCAATTCAGCAATTATAAATTAATTAAATGCAAATTACTTTGTTTAATCTAAAGTCCCGTCGGGGTGTTTTTTAAAGCGAAATTTACCACCGAGCACACCAACTGGAGTCACCCTGCTCATTTTGGAACAGGCGTAGGAAATGCCGTGCATTGACCTAATCACTGACCTGCGCAGCCTTCAATGTAACCATCCGCGGTTACGTTCAAGGCTCAAGTGCGGTCCAAAAAACAGTGCGATTTCTATGCGTTAATACGTGATTAATGCGACCATTTTCTGTGATTAATTAATCTATTAACGCGTTAACTTTGACAGCCCTAATAAATATACAGCTGTTTTTTTTAATTAAATTCTGAAAATTGAAAACAAAAGGAAACATATTCATGCCTATTTGGGGACGTAAACATAAGTTACAACTAATTTATATTTTTTACAGGGAAAAAGCTGTAATGTGTAAATAGTTTTTTTTTTAATTTAAATAAAATTTTAAAAAATGGAAATTTATCTCCTTGGAAAACACACAAAAAATTTTTTTTGAAACCCCCCCCCCCAAAACATTCCCCTAACATATACACTGCTACATTCTATTAAAAAAACAAAAAACAAACAAACAAAAAAAACAACAACAACAACAACAACAAAACAAAACATTGCAACCACTGCACGGACAAGACTCTCCCCAAGTGTGTGGAAGCTAGTTTCTTCACTTCACTGGGTGTCCAAATACTTTTGTCCACTTATTTACTACTGCGAATATTTAAATGTGCATTTCAACACCAGGACGAGCAGCACCTCTCTGTCTCCTGATGTAGTCCATAATTTTGTGTTCGCCTTCGCCCGGAACACTGGCGTCGGACAGGAAGACCTTCAAGACACCCCAAAGGAAAAACGACTGTTAGTGACATTATAGATTCAACATACACTCACAAGTTTTCAGTATCACTCACAAAAAACAAAACAAAAAAAAAATACAGGGGTTCACTGGTTTTCTTTCGTGTTTGCTCGCAGCAGAATTGTCCCTCATCAATCACTATCATTGATTAACATCGTTAACATTTGGCAGCAGAGGCGAGCTCACCGTGATGTTTCGCCATCCTGGGTCGTTGCTGAGTCTGTCCGCGATGTAATAACGAAGACAGTGTGCCAGGTTGTCCATGAATTCCGTCCCCTGGAGACACAAGAGAATTGTCCATCAAAATGAGAGAAAATGTGAACATTTACTCTGCATGATCAGTAACAGGGTGCAGCCTTAAAATTTCAGGTGAAGAACCTCCGCACAGTTGATTTCAATGAACTTACTGGCGTGATGCAGTTGCTATCAAACCTCTCCTTAATCTCCTCAGGTGGCAGGTAACCTCCTGTATAGGAAAACACACACGTCAAGTGTCATTGAGTGATGACGAGTTTTTCTCTCGTGTGGAGAAACCAACCTCTCTGGATGACCTCCTCCCGCATGCGATTCTTCTCCTCAGTGAGCTCCATGCCTTCTTTGGAAGCACGGAAGCGGCGAGAGCGCTGCTGGTTCATTTTGGCACGCGGAGCCTGGGGTGGGAAGATGAACAGTGAGATCATTATGGAGCACAGCAGAAAACGTTCAGCGGGTCAGAGTCGCTTACCACGCCGTCAATGGCCATGTACAAAACTCTCCTGGGACGCACAATGTTGAACAGACGGTCGATGTACTCGAAGATGGCCACCATCATCTCATCCTGGTTTTTGGGCGCCGGTCTGAGGATACATAAAAAAAGTAACATTTCTGCAAAAACTCGAGGAGCCACACAACATCTGCCTGCGTTTAGTGCTCATTTGCAATATATAAATTTAAGAATCACATTTTCTGCAAATAGCACCGTGACAATCTTTGTGGAATCTTCTAAAAATAATAATAAACTTACAAAAAAACTGAATGAGTACTTTGAAACTCTAACAAATTGACAAAAAGTGCTCTTTTTCACCATTTCAATGTTTGTTCTATTTGTGCTGCTTAACGTTTTTCAAACAAGTTACCTGAACCCTAACCCTAATAGAAACATTGAACAACATTTTCACACAGTCACCTCAGGTAAACAGTGTCACATTGCTGCTACTAGCGGGGAGAACAAAAAGATAGCTTCATACTTGTCCTCTGGATGTGTACAAGGGTGTATAATGCCGTTCATGTCCAAGTACAAATTGTCAAACTCCACCTCATTGGGGTTTGGCTTGGTTGTGTCCACGGGGATACGAACCCCATTACACTCTCTACCCTGGAAGACACGAACATGAAATCTTTATAAACGAAAAATGTACAAATGAGACACAGGAACTAAGATGAAAATACATCCTTCCATTGCCAAATTGCGTTATATTCCTTGTGAACTGCGCTTTAAACCCCAAATGAATGTTAAAGCTGGAAAAATGTGCCCAATTATTCGTCGTAAACTTCATTTATGAGTTTGCACGACACTGGCAAAGGCCACACTAGTTTACGTGGCATTAGTAATTATTATTTACAGCACAAAAAGTGAAATGTTCAGGTGTTCAACGCCCAAAGGAAAATAAACATCAGAAATTTAGAGTCAACTCGCTAAATACTTGGACAACTTGAAAAGCTGGGGTACTGACGACCAAGTTAAAGTACAAAATGTCCTGGGAATGACTAAACGCGTTGCAGTTACTCGTTTTCGTTAGTCAGATTCCATGCACGAGAAATGTACAAAATCGAAAATATTGCAAACGAGTCGTCATATAGACATGAATCGTTACGCACATGTGTGTCTATTTTGGAAACTGAGATGCTACTATGCTAACGGCTTACCTTCTCCTCCACGCAATGTACAATAATGGAGGGATATTTGCGACTCAGCCAACGGAAAAATGCGGGGACTCCCATCTCTGCTAAACTATCGCTTTCCCCGCGGTGCGATAAAAGCGTACAAACGCGAAACCAATGGTCTTAAAACCTCAATTTCAACTCGAATTCCCAAATAATAACCGAGTGGAGAAATCTAGCTAACTTATAGCTTGTAGCTACATGCTTGGCAGCATTCGTGTATTTCTTCCGGGTCACGCTATTGCCCATTTCCGGGGACTCTTCAGTGACGCTTCGCAGAGCTGCCACAGCGACGCTGCTGGCCAAAACCGACATCACAGGTTCTACACTGTTTTATACTTTGACTTCATTTAACCAATTTAGACACAAACCAGTACATAAAAATACAAGTATTACACAAAATATAATACATGTTATATCACCACATAATTTTTTAAAATCCTTCAACCATGGCAACAAATAACTAATATAACATTTAGGAGTACATAATAATTATACGGTGGTCGGATGTAGTGAAGTGTGAGGCCGCCACCTGGTGGTGGCTGTCTAAAGTGCAGGCGTATCATTTTGCTTGCTTGCATCATACCAAATTGGTGAAGCGATGGCTTGTAACTCCAGTAACTTTTAAGGTACCACATCGGCGGCAGAAAATAATTTAACAAAATATAATAGATGTACAACAATAAATCAACTACTTATTAATTTGCTGTTTCGAGTAATGATTGTTTTTGTATTTTTCTGCACTGCCAATTTGAAATATATAGGCCTATACTGTTATTTTCAAATAAATTGGTGGAAATTAAACAAGCGCTCATTTTGTTTGACATTTTCCATCAAATCCCACATCATGTGAAAGTGACTGTTGGTACCCCAGATGGATAGATAGCATAAAAAAAGTGAACCTAATGATCATTTAAGAAACACCACATGGCCTGCTGACAATTTCAAAGGCAGCAAATCTCCATGGAGGCAAAGCAGTGGGGGGCTGGGGGGGTTCGGTTCATTCCACACAAAGCTGTTGCTTAAGAATTCAAACGTTTAATCTCATTTCACCTCAAACACATCTCATGCGCACACACACACAATTACTCGCCCACACGCACACGTCCAGCATGTACGTGAAGCTCGTCTGCAGTATACGCCTCAACACTTTTTCTTGGTCTTGATGAGTCCGCCCCTTCAGTTGGGACATGAAAAGCTCAGCAGGACGGCACATGGTATCATGCACAAATAGCCGCGTGGCGTGTGGCCTTTGTATGTCGTCTTCCACACGCTTTACCATTGTGACATACACGTAAGCGTGTATGTTCAGTGAACCATTAAGATTGCTCCATGTATTGTTGTCATTGGCGCGACTAAAGTCGAAAAAAATAGTAATATCGCAACCAAGGACAAGATGATCAAAAGGCTTGCATTGTAACTCCTCGATGTGTTTTTATTGAAGATAAACAACATTCGACATCATGTTTTTTCTCACGTCTGAGCAAATGAAACCAAAAATTTAATTATTATATCTGCCGGGTGCATAAAGTTGATTGGCTCCCGCTCACCTAAGCTGAAAGTTGAGCCGTTCACAAATCGCTTGCACGAGTACAGAGCAGCGAAACTGACTTAACAGGCACAACCCGTGCAACAGACATGAAAAATAATGATCAACAGAGTTGTTATTCGCTTTTCAGATCTTAGATAAGAAAAGAAAAGCACAAAAACAAAACAAAACAAGGCTGGGGGAGCACAGTGTAAGCCTGGAAAAAAAAAATCAGAACATTTACTGAATTACTTAGGGGTCATTTTCATTTAAGTGGTCGTCTGTGGACAAAAATAGTAACTTTTATTGAAAAATTGCAGTTACTACATTCTTTATCGCCACAGGCCAGTTCTGTCCCGCAGTCCTTATGTTTTGATCCTCCAGAAATCCATGTGGCCATTTTCTTTCCCCTGAAACATGGACTATCGCCTGTAATTGAAAGCAGAAAAGAGAAGTTGTCATTGCGAGCAAGGAGGCATTGATGCCATCACTTCCTGCGACCTTGAAGGTGACAACCTCCTCTTCCTGTGATGACCTTCAAAAGTGACTTTAGTAGCACCTCAAATGGGATCTTGTGGCCAGCGAAAGAAACTTGTGACAAGCAGCCCGCGAGCGATTTTGATGTGCGACTGCTTGCCATTAGCCGGCCCCATCAAAGCCTCCCGGGCTGGGGGGAGGGTGAGTCCCGGCGTAGGCCCGCCGTCGCCTCCGCCGCCGCCTTCGCCGCCGCCGAGACGGCCGTCCCTTCTTATATCTCCGCTTAGCGTGTTGGAGCCTTTTAAGCGGCTCATTTACAAACTAGCTGGGTTGGTCTCATTAGAGGCGAGGCGGAGAGGGGGCGGATGGATACCTCGCATGCTCATTATACGTGCAAACGCCACCACAGGGGAGGGGGGCAAGGACACAAGAAAAAGGGGCTTCTTTGAGGACACACGGACGCCCCCCCCCCACACACACGCACACACACATACATACAAATCGGATTTGACAACAACAAAAAACTGAATTGAGCCTAATTGTGCTCATGCTGTGGGGTTTTCTTTCTAGCATAGTGTAGGGTAAATCGGTTCAATTGATTATTAAACTAATAATTGTTAATTAGTAAATTAATAATCAATTGACTCATTAATTGAAGGAGACACAAATTTAGTATATAAATTAATTTTGAGCCGAGCCTGCGGAGCACCACATCCACTTTTGATAATTTTATTCAGAAGAAGGAATGAAACGCGGGTGGGAAAAAAGAACCACTTAGAAACTGTTCACTGCACTTTATTTAATCTTCAAACGTGTTTACATTCATTGTTCAGCTGTAAGATTAATCTCAGATAATTGTGCACTTTTTTTTTATTTAGGTGAAAATTACATTTTAAAAAGTTTAAATACATGCTGAAGGAAAATATTGACTAAATTGTCAGTTTAGTCGAATAAAAATTCTCTTTATTTTGTCAACTAAAATTATTTTGGCAACTAAAATTGCTCTTTATTTTCGTCGACTTAGTTCACTGCATAGGCCCTGTGCATAGGCGAATTAGGCGGTCGCCTAGGGCGCCATCTAGTGGAGGGGTTGCCAAATTGCAGAGCAAAAAAAAATATATATATAATATATATATGTTTCCCCCCTCATGTTTTCTAAAATAAATTATGTTATACAGCAAATATATTTTAGATAATGTTTTTTTTTTTTTTTTAAATGACTTCTAGTCCAAATAAATGACTATGAGATCATGACCTGGCGCCCTGAACCTGACCCGCTGCTGCTGTTTACCTGAACCTGACCCGCTGCTGCTGTTTATAGTGAAAGGTAGGGGGAGAGGTCACACATCATCTCAAAGTGCTAGCGCTATTGATAGATGGATGTCATGTTTGTGTTGTTGTCTATACATCAAAAACTTTTACAATAAAAATGTTATGTGCCGTGAGGCAAAGCAAGGCCAGGACCCAGGATGCAGAGTGAGAGACAAAGTCCACAGTTTATTGTTCACAAAAGTATCAACAGAA
Source organism: Festucalex cinctus (assembly GCF_051991245.1). Taxonomy (NCBI): domain Eukaryota; kingdom Metazoa; phylum Chordata; class Actinopteri; order Syngnathiformes; family Syngnathidae; genus Festucalex; species Festucalex cinctus. The sequence goes on from NC_135431.1 coordinate 18,160,693, forward strand.
AATCACCTTGCTCAGGGAAAAAGTTCTAGAAAACAAAGTAGCAACCAAAAATCACCTTGTTCAGGGATGAAGAACACTAAAGCGCAAAGTAGCAACATAAAACACTAGGGACCAAAGTAGCAACAGAAAGAGCCGTCTTAATAGACCGGTAGAACGAGAAACAAAAAACCACTACAAGCCGGAGACCAGGGACTAGAACACAACAAGGGTGTGGCAGGAGGAGACAAGCAAACGTAGCAGGTATGGCAAGGGAATGTTCCGGCACAGAACCAAAGGAGGGGCTGGTTAAATAGGTTGTTGGCTCATCAGGCTGATGAGCCCCAGGTGCGGGAGCAGGCCTCTGCCTGCGAGGTTGGCGCCGCCTCCTGCCACACTCCGGAACTGCTTAGAGAGACAACAGAACCATCACAGTACCCCCCCCCCCCCCCCCCCCCCCTAAGGAACGCCACCCGGCGTTCGACCAGGCTTATCAGGGTTACGGGCATAGAACTCACGCAGCAGTTGCGGGTCCAAAATGAGGGCACGTGAGATCCAGGAGCGGTCCTCTGGGCCGTACCCCTCCCAGTCGACGAGATACTGGAACCCCCTGCCCCGCCTGCGGACATCAAGGATGCGATTCACGGTGTATGCAGGGTGTCCATCAATGATCCGGGGAGGAGGCGGCGGTGGGGCGGGTGGCTGGAGGGGGCTATCCACGACCGGTTTCAGAAGGGACACGTGGAAAACGGGGTGGATCCTGAGGGATGACGGTAGCCGGAGTCGGACAGCATTCGGGTTGATGATCTTGTCAATGGGAAAAGGGCCAATGAAGCGTGGAGCCATTTTGCGGGAGTCCACTTGAAGGGGCAGGTCACGTGCGGAAAGCCAGACACGCTGTCCCACCTGGTAGTCGGGGGCTGGGGTTCTCCTCCGGTCAGCCAGACGTCGGTTGCGCTCCGCTGTCCTGGACAGCGCTGCTCGAGCCTCCCTCCAGACTCGTCTGGCACGGCGGAAGTGGGCATGGATGCACGGGACGGCAACCTCGGACTCCTGGCTGGGAAACAGAGGGGGTTGGTAGCCCGAGGTCACCTTAAATGGGGACATGCCTGTGGCAGTGCTGATCAGTGTGTTATGCGCGTATTCCACCCATGGGAGGTGCGCGGACCAGAAGGCAGGAAGGCGTGAGGCTACGCAGCGCAGAGCTGTTTCCAGGTCTTGATTTGCACGCTCCGTCTGACCGTTGGTTTGGGGGTGGTAGCCGGAGGAGAGACTGGGAGAGATCCCCAGTGCCTGACAGAAAGCCTTCCAGACTTGAGAGGTGAATTGTGGACCCCTGTCCGCCACGATGTCTGTGGGGATTCCGTGGAGCCTGAATACATGTTGGACCAATAGGTTAGCAGTTTCCAAGGCGGTGGGGAGTTTTGGGAGGGGGACATAATGAACCGACTTGGAGAATCTGTCGACGATGGTAAGGATTGTGTCATTGCCCTCGGATGGGGGAAGTCCCGTGACGAAATCCACCGCGATATGCGACCATGGCCGAGAGGGGATGGGCAAGGGGCGTAATAGGCCTGCCGGGGCTTGATGAGAAGGTTTATTGCGGGCGCAAACTGAGCATGACGCAACAAAAGCCCGAACATCGGCAGCCATGGTTGGCCACCAGAAGCGCTGTTGGATCAGGGAGAGTGTCCGGTGGATCCCAGGGTGGCAAGCGATTCTTGAGGTATGCCCCCAGAGGAGCACAGGAGTCCTGGCGGCAGGTGGCACGAACAGTCTCCCTGGAGGACATTCATTTGGAACTGGTTGGTTGTCAAGTGCCTCCTGAACTTTCTTCTCCACTCGCCACCGCATCGCCCCGACCACACACTCGGGAGAGGATCGTGCTTGAGTCCCTCTCTTCCTCTCCAGAGGCGAACTGCCGGGAGAGGGCGTCAGGTTTCAGGTTTCGGGAGCCGGGGCGGTAGGTGAGGGTGAAGTTGAAGCGTCCGAGGAAGAGAGCCCAACGAGCTTGACGAGAGTTCAATCGTTTGGCAGTGCGAAGATAGGACAAGTTCTTGTGGTCCGTCCAAACAATGAAGGGATGAGCTGCACCCTCCAGCCAATGCCGCCACTCTTGGAGGGCTAGGACCACTGCCAGGAGTTCGCGGTTGCCCACATCATAGTTGCGCTCCGCCGGGGAAAGCCGACGGGAGAAGTAAGCACAGGGGTGTAGTTTTTGGTCCGCAGGCAGGCGCTGAGAGAGGACGGCCCCCACTCCCGAATCTGACGCATCCACCTCTACCACAAACTGCTGCTCGGGATCTGGGTGGGCGAGAACAGGGGCATTAACAAAGAGTTCTTTCAGACGGTTAAAAGCACATTGAGCATCAGCAGACCACACGAAGCGAAGTTTGTTTGAGGTCAAACGCGTGAGAGGAGCAGCTATACTACTATAGTTTCGGATAAATCTCCTATAGAAGTTAGCGAACCCAAGGAAACGTTGTAGCTGCTTCCGATTGGTAGGCAGAGGCCAATCTTTAACCGCTTCGATTTTAGAGGGATCGGCCCTGAGCCGCCCCTTTTCTATCACATAGCCCAGGAACTTAACAGTGGAAACATGAAATTCACATTTCTCAGCTTTAACATACAGTTTGTTTTCTAGTAACCTCCTCAGGACATCTCTTACGTGCCCCACATGCTCTTCATGTGATCGAGAAAAGATGAGAATATCGTCTAGATATGCAAAAACATTCTTATCTAGCAGGTCTCTGAGTACATCATTCACAAATGACTGGAATGTTGCTGGAGCGTTTGTGAGCCCAAAGGGCATGACCAAATACTCAAAATGTCCCAAATGGGTATTGAAGGCAGTTTTCCACTCGTCGCCGTCGCGTATCCTTACCAGGTGGTAGGCGTTTCGGAGGTCCAATTTGGTGAACACCATTGCATTGTGGAGAGGGCTGAATGCAGCGTCCAGGAGCGGCAGAGGGTACTTGTTCTTAACTGTGATGGTGTTTAAGCCAGTGTAGTCAATGCAAGGGCGCAGAGTTTTATCCTTCTTTTCCACAAAGAAAAACCCTGCGCCTAGTGGAGATGAAGACGGTCTTATAAGTCCTGCAGCTAATGATTCGGTGATGTATTTTTCCATTGCTTCCCGTTCGGGTTTGGTTAAGTTGTATAGTCTGTGTGTTGGGAGTGGAGCCCCAGGGAGCAGTTCTTTAACACAGTCATAGGGTCTATGTGGGGGAAGGGAGCACGCCAAGTCTTTTCTGAAAACTGCCTCTAAATCGTGATATTCACTGGGGATGTTACTTAGGTCAATATCTTTTGAGTAGTGGGGAGAGTTAGGACCCCTGGCAGGTAGGGCTGACTTTAGACAGTGGGCATGGCAATAGTTGCTCCAGTTCCGAATCGTACCTGTGGACCAGTCTATGTGGGGGTTATGCAGCTTCAACCAGGGAATCCCTAGAATTGCGGTGTTGAGGGGGGAGGAAATCACATAGAACTCAATTACTTCATGATGGTTACTAGAGAGTGTCAGATTAATGGGTGTGGTTCTGTGTGTAACCCTTTCTAGAAGCCTCCCGTCGACTGCAAGAACGTTCTTGGGGGAGGTCAGTGGAGTCAGGGAAAGATTTTTGTTTTTAACATAGTCAATGTCTATGAAGTTGTCATCGGCTCCTGAGTCTATCAGCACCTGGACAGGTAACGAGCAAAGTGTCGTGTGAATCATACCTGGTACCTGTATTTGGGAGGATGAGGGGGAAGATATTCGGCTCACCAGTGCCTCCCTTCCTACTGGTGAGCCCCGGCTTTTGGCAACTCGGGGCAGCTTGCCAAGAAGTGGCACCCCTGGCCGCAGTACAGGCACAGTCGGCTCCTCATGCGTCGCTGTCGTTCGACAGGGGTGAGTCGAGCCCTGCCCAACTCCATGGGCTCGTCGCGAGGTGTCGTGCTGGAATGGAGTTCAGGAGCGGTGCTCGGAGATGAGGCGGTGGAGTTCCCCATGACGGTTGAGCTGGACGGTGAGAAAGTCGACGAGCGACGAGCCATGTCCATCTTCCTCTCCCGCCGTCTCTCCCTGAGCCGATTGTCTATCCGTGTTGCTAATGTAATAAGGTCATTTAGTGAGTTACATTCATCCCTTAAAGCCAACTCATCTTTTATCTCCCCAGCGAGCCCCTTTTGAAAAATTGTTTGTAGCTCAGAGTCCCCCCATCCGCTACTGGCAGCCAGAACCTGGAAAGTTAATGCATATTGAGAGAGAGTGGCTACCTTGACGCAGATCCAGCAACTGGCCAACTGCTTCCTTGCCTCGCACCGGGTGATCAAAAATGCGTTTCATTTCTCCGGTAAACTGTTCATAATCATTTAGCACTGCCGATCCTTGTTCTGTGATTGCCAAGGCCCAAGCGGCCGCTTGTCCTGATAACAGACTCATAATGAAGGCGATTTTTGACTGGGCAGTAGCATAAGTACCGGGTTGCTGGTTAAACACTAATCTACATTGTAGCAAAAACTGAGCACATGTGCCTAAGTCTCCAGAATACCTAGCAGGAATCGGAATAAATGGCTCTCTGGGAGAAGACGGCTGGGAGGCTGGAGGGGTTGCCGCCGATGGAGGGGGCGAGCAACCAGAGGAGCTGGACGACGGCAGTTGGTGACTCATGGCTGCCATCTGCTTGTTCGGCTGGTCCACACTGGTGGTGAGTTGCTGTAGATGGTCCATCACTTGTTGCAGGGTTGATTGGTGTTGTCCAACAAGTGCTCCTTGTGCTGAAAGCGCACTCCTTAAGCGCTCTGACTCTGCTGGGTCCATTATGGCCGGAACATTCTGTTATGTGCCGTGAGGCAAAGCAAGGCCAGGACCCAGGATGCAGAGTGAGAGACAAAGTCCACAGTTTATTGTTCACAAAAGTATCAACAGAGAATCACCTTGCTCAGGGAAAAAGTTCTAGAAAACAAAGTAGCAACCAAAAATCACCTTGTTCAGGGATGAAGAACACTAAAGCGCAAAGTAGCAACATAAAACACTAGGGACCAAAGTAGCAACAGAAAGAGCCGTCTTAATAGACCGGTAGAACGAGAAACAAAAAACCACTACAAGCCGGAGACCAGGGACTAGAACACAACAAGGGTGTGGCAGGAGGAGACAAGCAAACGTAGCAGGTATGGCAAGGGAATGTTCCGGCACAGAACCAAAGGAGGGGCTGGTTAAATAGGTTGTTGGCTCATCAGGCTGATGAGCCCCAGGTGCGGCAGCAGGCCTCTGCCTGCGAGGTTGGCGCCGCCTCCTGCCACACTCCGGAACTGCTTAGAGAGACAACAGAACCATCACAAAAAAAGTCCAATCATCATTGTCTATAAAAATTACATCCATGATACTCTGTGCACCAGAGTGGGGAAAACAAGTCAGAGTCAGACTGGTGAAGAATAGGCTGACTCTGACTTGTTGATCCAGCCCTTATTTAAAAGGTTTTGGATATATACTCCTTTACCTCTTTGAATAAAGGTCATGGAATGGAGTTGTAAGTGCTGTGGACTGGAAGAGTGTCTCTGTGGTGTGAATTTTTAATTGGAGTCCAGGAATACATCCAAATATCTCCAACCAGTCGTGCAAACGTAAAGTGTTCCGTTCTAACGTTCTGACACTGTTGAAGGATTATATTTTGACTTTTTAAGTACATTTTACTAACCTGTGGCAAGAGTAGGAGAGAACACACGTTTTTCACAGTTTTCAATTTCAGTCTTGTTTTAACACAAAAAAACAAAGTGATTTATACATAAAAAAAAAATACATCAATAACCTTAAATGCAATAACACAACGTTGAGCTGTTGTCACCTCAAGAAGGAATGTTTATTCTTCCCTTGTGCTCAAATTCTACTCTCTGTCCCCCAGTGCTACTGCACCTCCTAGTGGATGGATGTGGAATAGTGACATACAAACGGAAACTACTGAGAAACTGTACAGTTGAATCTAGAGAAAATAAACAAATACATAAAAAAATATGTAGGGTGGTCTCTGTTTTTATCCACTTTGTTTGTTTAAACATTTTTATAGACAGCTGATTTCAACTCTCTACACTGGCTTTAAAATAAAGCAGTCAGTCCAGTCTAGATACCTGTAAATAGATTTGAATAAAACATTGTTTTGCATAACCACGTTAATTTATGCAAGATAAGAATTGTGTGCTGGTATAATGTAAATAAAATATATTGTAAAGGCACACTGACGTTTTTTTTGCACACTATTTGTGTTAACTGTGAATCATATTGTTACGACCAAAGCTTTACTATATCTAAACTTGAAAATTGATACAGTGGTGGGCATATCAATACATTTTGAGCATCCGTTATTCGTCAACATTCGGGACATCCTTCCATCATCATTCGTCAATATATTTCAAGATAAGCCATCAATCCGACATTCGTGGATTGCGCAGCAAAATGAGTGTCCGTCAATGTTTCTGTCATTCGAAGTGGGCATCCGTCAATGTTACGTCTTCGTCAATCCGTCACCAAATGGGGTCGTCCGTCATTGACGGATTGATCAATCTCGCTACACTTTCGTCTAAAGCACCAAATAACCTAGGGCTAGCCCTGGATTAGATTAATACTAAAATACAATCAGATGATAACTACATTATGACGAAAACTTTAACTACTTTTAGTCAAAAAACTATGACTACAGCTAATCTAAAATTTGTTGTAAAAATTAACACTTTTTTATTTTATTTATTTTTTTACTCTTGTCAGAAGAAATAACACAACCTCTTCGTTTTGTTTTATTTCAGGATTATTATTATTATTATTTTTTTTAGAAGTAATATTTAATACAATTTACACATTATACTGGATTTTCAAAAATCAGAACAGTGTTCCTGTAATATTCAGATACAGGAATTTGTGTGAACCAAAACTTCAACTGTAAATGAAAAATCAATTTATTATACTGTAACAAGTTTTATTTGCATTTGTGGTGCTAAGTAGTTAACCCATTCACTGCCATTGACGTGTATTTCCATCAATGGCATTAAATGAGTTAAGGGCTCAAATCATTGATAACTACCATGTAGTTCTGTTCAACAGATGGCTTTAATGTAAAAAAAAAACAAAAACAAAAACAAAAAACATCAAGCACCCATACACAAACAGGAGCACAGTTTATGCACACTTATCAAGCACAAACAGTATGGTATTCAAAGAGCTAAAAAGAAAGAATGTAACAGCACTTTACCAACTATATACATCATTCATAATTTACATTCACCAGTGTAGAGGCTAGTCTTGAGTTAATAACATTTGGTCTCTTTCAGATAGAAGGATTTTTCATCGTTATCTGAGGCTTATCGCTTTGTAACGCCCATAAAATCAACACCTGGTTCCTACAGTTAATTAAGTGATCACCCAGTTTTACCTGCTCAACAGACTGGAACCAGCTCTTTGTACAAAACTAAGGGCCAAACTATGTTTTTCCATCCCACAACACTAGTCTCCAGTCTTAAATTACAGTACACGCAAAGTAGGCTCCTCCCCTGACTCGGGGCCCAAACTGGTGTATGCTACAGATGGCTCCAAGACTCGCTGACTGGGCTGAAGGCGGTCAGTGGGACGATGGTTCACTGCGTTCCTGAACTGCTTGTAGACTCGGGGGTCCTGAACCACGTAGGTGGATGCAGACGAATAAACCACCAGGCCCAAGATAATGATGACGAATGACAGCAAATAGAGGCAAGAAAACTGCAACACACACAACAAAACCTTTTAGATAAATTGACTTTTCACCCTGAAACACTTGACTGAAATGTTGGGAAACAACATTGAACAACCATTTAACATACTGTGGCATATTTAGCCCATTTTCGGTGGTGCTCAAGCAGAAAAAATACATTTTTGACAGGTACTTTATGAGGCGAAGCCTTGACAAAAATAAGTCAGTGTATGTTTTTCGAGGCTTCGCTGTAAAAACAAAACAAAGTAAAAAAAAAAAAAAAAGAAACACCATGTGGCTGGATAGCCTAGAGGTTAAACTTATTTAACCATTTCTGGCAGTCAAACATTAATATTTTGTCTATAATGAATTTGATACTTTCATTCTTTTTCATGTACAAGTAATACCTTTAAAAATACATTTTGCAACTTGCTGTCGACTGAAAATTACATCACAAGGGCTCAGGTAGCAATTCACAGCTAAGCTTGTGAATGTCACATGACCAAACCTAGAAAACAGGTGAGCTGTGATTGGTTATCTGAGCCCTTGTGAAGTCATTTTCAGTCGACAGCAAGTTGCAAAATGTGTTTTTAAAGGTACTAATTGAAAAATAATGAAAGTATCAAATTAATTACAGACAAAATATTAACTTTTTATTGCTATAATGGGCTAAATAAGTGAAGTATCTCTTTAAGATTACTACCTTTAGTAACAGAGTTCACTGGTTTGATCCCTTTCAATTAATCACTGGGCTTTCTGCTTTAAACTAAACTGTGGACACAAGTATACCACAAAATATACTTTCAAGTATATTTAAGTATACCTAATAGTGTACAGTACTTAAATACACTGTAAAATATACTTGAAAGTATGCTTAAGTATACTTAATAGGGATGTGAATTGCCTAGTACCCGATTTGATTCGCATCACGATTTATAGGTCACGATTCGATTCGGTACCGATTAATCCCGATACGAATTTATAAGTCGATTGTTGAGATTTTTCCTCAAATTTAGAAAATGCTATTCAGTAAACTTGTACATGTACACTGTAAGAGTTGTATGAAAATGTATTATTTATTTATCTGAGACTTCCATCTAATAACTGTGAGCCACTGTATTTAACAAACAGGTTGTAATCTGTTTTATGTTTGAACAGCATTGAAATAAAATATTAAGGCCTAATGTTCCATTAATACAACATTCTTCTGTCACGTTTCAGTTTGGTTGGGGTTGAGTTTTTGTGATATTTTGATGAGTGTTGGTTGTCTGGTCTTCTTGTGTGTTTTTCCCCCAGTCTCGTTAGCATTAATCTTGTCCACCTGCTTGTGTCTTCTCTTCCCGGTGTGGGTTGCTGATTGGTTCCCCCTGCCTGCTGTGTCTCCCAGGTGTGTCCTGTTAGTGTCATTAGTGTTGGTATAAGGGAGTGGTGTTTGTCTCACGTGGGTGTGAGAGGATTGTTAGATGTTGCATGTTGCATGTTGCATGTTGCATGTTGCATGTTGCATGTTGCATGTTGCATGTTGCATGTTGCATGTTGCATGTTGCATGTTGCATGTTGCATGTTGCATGTTGCATGTTTTTCGTAGTGATGGCAAAATGAAGCCCCGTAAAGCAGTGAAGCCCTGCAGTGAAATGCTTCACACACACGTAGGGGCTTCAAGATGATTCATTTCCTCGACTACGCCATCATGTGGACAGAAAATGTACAACATGCTTGGTGCATGCAATAAAATGGTGGGGTGTAAATCATGCTCTAAATACAAAAGAATATATATTTGAAGAGTGTTTTAACATGAATTGTTCTGTGTTACTTTGTCTATGTTTGTGCTTATGCAACAAGTGAAAATGTGAAATAAGGAGGTAAAATAAAGTGCTTATTCATTTTTATTTAAAAACGATTTTTTCCGAAGTTTTTGGACTCAGGCGGTTTCTTTTTTTTGCAGAGAATTTCACCTGCTTTGGAAAAAAAAACTCTTTCACATGGTACTAATGAAGCAGGGGTGCATCGATATGAGATAGCAAGTTTGTATAGAATTGGACGCGTATATTTCTGTGATTCCCAGTACTGAAGGGGACTTTCAACTGTGAACAGAAAAATGTGAATTTTATGTGTTGTCACATTTTATTTTATTTTATTATTGGAATCTGTTAAAATAGTACCGTAATTGCAGTGCATTACCTTCTGAGGTGAGATCTGCTCAAAGTGCTCCTAAACAAGGGAAAATCTCTTTCTTGCTAATTCCATCGCAAAAAGAGGCTCGTCAAATCGAATGCCAAAAGCAAAAAAAGTAGCGCAATACGGGACCCGAAAACACAAAAAGTGAAGGGGAATCCATAGCGTTTCTTTGCCGCTTTTATTTCGAACTACACTCAAACCTAGCGAATCATTTCCTGAATCAGTCACGTGGTACACCTGCTTCGTGGGGCTTCAAACGTCACCACGTACGTCATCAACACACGCATTGACACGCCGTTCATGAACCACTCATCTGCATTACTCGGCACACGCTTCAGGGATTCGACCCGAGAAGCACATCACTAGTTTTTCGTTGCACGTTAGAGGTTATATGCTATATGCTATATGCTATATGCTATATGTTAGTCTTCCAAGACATCCACGCCAAGTCTTCCAAGACATCCACGCCAAGTCTTCCAAGACATCCACGCCAAGTCTTCCAAGACATCCAAGTCTTCCAAGCCATCCACGCCTTCCAAGCCATCCACGTCTTCCAAGCCATCCACGTCTTCCAAGCCATCCACGTCTTCCAAGTCTTTCACGCCAAGTCTTCCGCGCCTTCCAAGTCTTTCACGCCAAGTCTTCCGCACCTTCCAAGTCTTTCACGCCAAGTCTTCCAAGCCATCCGCGCCTTCCAAGTCTTTCACGCCTAGTCTTGCAAGCCATCCGCGCCTTCCAAGTCTTTCACGCCAAGTCACGCCAAGTCTTCCAAGCCATCCACGCCTTCCAAGTCTGTCACGCCAAGTCTTCCGAGCCATCCACGCCTTCCGAGCCATCCACGCCTTCCGAGCCACGCCAAGTCACGCCAAGTCTTTCACGCCAAGTCACGCCAAGTCTTTCACGCCTTCCAAGTCTTTCACGCCTTCCAAGTCTTTCACGCCTTCCAAGTCTTCCACGCCTTCCAAGTCTTTCACGCCAAGCCATCCACGCCTTCCAAGTCTTTCACGCCAAGTCTTCCGCGCCTTCCAAGTCTTTCACGCCAAGTCTTCCGCGCCTTCCAAGTCTTTCACGCCAAGTCTTCCAAGCCATCCGCGCCTTCCAAGTCTTTCACGCCTAGTCTTGCAAGCCATCCGCGCCTTCCAAGTCTTTCACGCCAAGTCACGCCAAGTCTTCCAAGCCATCCACGCCTTCCAAGTCTGTCACGCCAAGTCTTCCGAGCCATCCACGCCTTCCGAGCCATCCACGCCTTCCGAGCCACGCCAAGTCACGCCAAGTCTTTCACGCCAAGTCACGCCAAGTCTTTCACGCCTTCCAAGTCTTTCATGCCTTCCAAGTCTTTCACGCCTTCCAAGTCTTTCACGCCTTCCAAGTCTTTCACGCCTTCCACGTCTTTCACGCCTTCCAAGTCTTTCACGCCTTCCACGTCTTTCACGCCTTCCACGTCTTTCACGCCTTCCACGTCTTTCACGCCTTCCACGTCTTTCACGCCTTCCACGTCTTCCAAGCCTTCCACGTCTTCCAAGCCATCCACACCTTCCAAGCCATCCACGCCTTCCAAGCCATCCACGCCTTCCAAGCCTTCCACGCCTTCCAAGCCTTCCAAGCCTTCCAAGCCATCCACGTCTTCCAAGCCTTCCAAGCCTTCCAAGCCATCCACGTCTTCCAAGCCATCCACGTCTTCCAAGTCTTTCACGCCAAGTCACGCCAAGTCTTCCAAGCCATCCACGCCTTCCAAGCCTTTCACGCCAAGTCTTCCAAGCCATCCACGCCTTCCAAGTCTTTCACGCCAAGTCACGCCGTCTTCCAAGCCATCCACGCCTTCCAAGTCTTTCACGCCAAGTCACGCCAAGTCTTCCAAGCCATCCACGTCTTCCAAGCCATCCACGTCTTCCAAGCCATAAACGCCTTCCAAGCCATCCACGCCTTCCAAGCCATCCACGCCTTCCAAGCCATCCACGCCTTCCAAGCCATCCACGCCTTCCAAGCCATCCACGCCAAGTCTTCCAAGCGATCCACGCCTTCCAAGCCATCCACGCCAAGTCTTCCAAGCCATCCACGCCAAGTCTTCCAAGCCATCCACGCTAAGTCTTCCAAGCCATCCACGGCTTCCAAGTCTTCCAAGCCATCCACGGCTTTCAAGTCTTCCAAGCCATCCACGGCTTCCAAGTCTGTCACGCCAAGTCTTCCAAGCCATCCACGGCTTCCAATTCTGTCACGCCAAGTCTTCCAAGCCATCCACGCCTTCCAAGTCTTTCACGCCAAGTCACGCCAAGTCTTCCAAGCCATCCACGCCTTCCAAGTCTTTCACGCCAAGTCACGCCAAGTCTTCCAAGCCATCCACGCCTTCCAAGTCTTTCACGCCAAGTCACGCCAAGTCTTCCAAGCCATCCACGCCTTCCAAGTCTTTCACGCCAAGTCACGCCAAATCTTCCAAGCCATCCACGCCTTCCAAGTCTTTCACGCCAAGTCACGCCAAATCTTCCAAGCCATCCACGCCTTCCAAGTCTTTCACGCCAAGTCTTCCAAGCACGCCAAGTCTTCCAAGGCATCCACGCCTTCCAAGTCTTTCACGGCAAGTCACGCCAAGTCTTCCAAGGCATCCACGCCTTCCAAGTCTTTCACGGCAAGTCACGCCAAGTCTTCCAAGCCATCCACGCCTTCCAAGTCTTTCACGCCAAGTCTTCCAAGCCATCCACGCCTTCCAAATCTGTCACGCCATGTCTTCCAAGCCATCCACGCCTTCCAAGCCATCCACGTCTTTCACGCCAAGTCTTCCAAGCCATCCACGTCTTTCACGCCAAGTCTTCCAAGCCATCCACGCCTTCCAAGTCTTTCACGCCAAGTCTTCCAAGCCATCCACGCCTTCCAAGTCTTTCACGCCAAGTCTTCCAAGCCATCCACGCCTTCCAAGCCATCCACGCCTTCCAAGTCTTTCACGCCAAGTCACGCCAAGTCTTCCAAGCCATCCAGTCTTCCAAGCCATCCACGTCTTCCAAGCCATCCACGTCTTCCAAGCCATCCACGTCTTCCAAGCCATCCACGCCTTCCAAGCCATCCACGCCTTCCAAGCCATCCACGCCAAATCTTCCAAGCCATCCACGCCTTCCAAGTCTTTCACGCCAAGTCTTCCAAGCCATCCACGCCTTCCAAGTCTTTCACGCCAAGTCTTCCAAGCCATCCACGCCTTCCAAATCTGTCACGCCAAGTCTTCCAAGCCATCCACGCCTTCCAAGTCTGTCACGCCAAGTCTTCCAAGCCATCCACGTCTTTCACGCCAAGTCTTCCAAGCCATCCACGCCTTCCAAGTCTTTCACGCCAAGTCTTCCAAGCCATCCACGCCTTCCAAGTCTTTCACGCCAAGTCTTCCAAGCCATCCACGTCTTCCAAGTCTTTCACGCCAAGTCTTCCAAGCCATCCACGCCTTCCAAGCCATCCACGCCTTCCAAGTCTTTCACGCCAAGTCACGCCAAGTCTTCCAAGCCATCCAGGCCTTCCAAGTATTTCACGCCAAGTCTTCCAAGCCATCCACGCCTTCCAAGTCTTTCACGGCAAGTCTTCCAAGCCATCCACGCCTTCCAAGCCATCCACGCCTTCCAAGTCTTTCACGCCAAGTCTTCCAAGCCATCCACGCCTTCCAAGTCTTTCACGCCAAGTCTTCCAAGCCATCCACGCCTTCCAAGCCATTCACGCCTTCCAAGCCATTCACGCCTTCCAAGCCATCCACGCCTTCCACGTCTTCCAAGCCATCCACGTCTTCACAGCCATCCACGCCTTCCAAGTCTTTCACGCCAAGTCTTCCAAGCCATCCACGCCTTCCAAGTCTTTCACGCCAAGTCTTCCAAGCCATCCACACCTTCCAAGTCTTTCACGCCAAGTCACGCCAAGTCACGCCAAGTCTTCCAAGCCTTCCACGCCAAGTCACGCCAAGGCTTCCAAGCCATCCACGCCAAGCCAAGTCACGCCTTCCACGCAAAGTCTTCCAAGTCTTTCACGCCAAGTCTTCCAAGACATCCACATCTTCCAAATTTTTCACGCCAAGTCTTCCAAGACATCCACGCCTTCCAAGTCTTCCAAGACATCCACGCCTTCCAAGTCTTCCAAGACATCCACGCCTTCCAAGTCTTCCAAGACATCCACGCCTTCCAAGTCTTCCAAGACATCCACGCCTTCCAAGTCTTCCAAGACATCCACGCCTTCCAAGTCTTCCAAGACATCCACGCCTTCCAAGCCAAGTCTTCCAAGACATCCACGCCTTCCAAGCCAAGTCTTCCAAGCCATCCACGCCTTCCAAGCCAAGTCTTCCAAGCCATCCACGCCTTCCAAGCCAAGTCTTCCAAGCCATCCGCGCCAAGTCTTCCAAGCCATCCGCGCCAAGTCTTCCAAGCCATCCACGCCTTCCAAGCCATCCGCGCCAAGTCTTCCAAGCCATCCACGCCAAGTCTTCCAAGCCATCCACGCCAAGTCTTCCAAGCCATCCACGGCTTCCAAGTCTTCCAAGCCATCCTCGCCAAGTCTTCCAAGCCATCCACGCCTTCCAAGCCATCCGCGCCAAGTCTTCCAAGCCATCCACGCAAAGTCTTCCAAGCCATCCACGCCAAGTCTTCCAAGCCATCCACGCCAAGTCTTCCAAGCCATCCACGCCAAGTCTTCCAAGCCATCCACGCCAAGTCTTCCAAGCCATCCACGGCTTCCAAGTCTTCCAAGCATTCCACGGCTTCCAAGTCTTCCAAGCCATCCACGGCTTCCAAGTCTTCCAAGCCATCCACGGCTTCCAAGTCTGTCACGCCAAGTCTTCCAAGCCATCCACGGCTTCCAAGTCTGTCACGCCAAGTCTTCCAAGCCATCCACGCCTTCCAAGTCTTTCACGCCAAGTCACGCCAAGTCTTCCAAGCCATCCACGCCTTCCAAGTCTTTCACGCCAAGTCACGCCAAGTCTTCCAAGCCATCCACGCCTTCCAAGTCTTTCACGCCAAGTCACGCCAAATCTTCCAAGCCATCCACGCCTTCCAAGTCTTTCACGCCAAGTCACGCCAAATCTTCCAGGCCATCCACGCCTTCCAAGTCTTTCACGCCAAGTCTTCCAAGCCATCCACGCCAAGTCTTCCAAGGCATCCACGCCTTCCAAGTCTTTCACGGCCAGTCACGCCAAGTCTTCCAAGCCATCCACGCCTTCCAAGTCTTTCACGCCAAGTCTTCCAAGCCATCCACGCCTTCCAAGTCTTTCACGCCAAGTCACGCCAAGTCTTCCAAGCCATCCACGCCTTCCAAGTCTTTCACGCCAAGTCACGCCAAGTCTTCCAAGCCATCCACGCCTTCCAAGTCTTTCACGCCAAGTCACGCCAAATCTTCCAAGCCATCCACGCCTTCCAAGTCTTTCACGCCAAGTCACGCCAAATCTTCCAAGCCATCCACGCCTTCCAAGTCTTTCACGCCAAGTCTTCCAAGCCATCCACGCCTTCCAAGTCTTTCACGCCAAGTCTTCCAAGCCATCCACGCCTTCCAAGCCATCCACGCCTTCCATGCCATCCACGCCTTCCAAGCCATCCACGCCTTCCAAGCCATCCACGCCAAGTCTTCCAAGCCATCCACGCCTTCCAAGTCTTTCACGCCAAGTCTTCCAAGCCATCCACGCCTTCCAAGTCTTTCACGCCAAGTCTTCCAAGCCATCCACGCCTTCCAAGTATTTCACGCCAAGTCTTCCAAGCCATCCACGCCTTCCAAGTCTTTCACGGCAAGTCTTCCAAGCCATCTACACCTTCCAAGCCATCCACGCCTTCCAAGCCATCCACGCCTTCCAAGCCATCCACGCCTTCCAAGCCATCCACGCCTTCCAAGCCATCCACGCCAAGTCTTCCAAGCCATCCACGCCTTCCAAGTCTTTCACGCCAAGTCTTCCAAGCCATCCACGCCTTCCAAGCCATCCACGCCTTCCAAGTCTTTCACGCCAAGTCACGCCAAGTCTTCCGAGCCATCCCCGCCACCGGCGCCGAGCCACCCGCGCCACGCCGAGCCTTCCGAGTCGTCCGCGCCACGCCGAGCCTTCCGAGTCGTCCCCGCCACGCCGAGCCCTCCGAGTCGTCCCCACCACGCCGAGCCTTCCGAGTCGTCCCCGCCACGCCGAGCCTTCCGAGTCGTCCCCGCCACGCCGAGCCTTCCGAGTCGTCCCCGCCACGCCGAGCCTTTCGAGTCGTCCGCGCCTTCCAAGCCATCCACGCCTTCCAAGCCATCCACGCCTTCCAAGTCTTTCACGCCAAGTCACGCCAAGTCTTCCGAGCCATCCCCGCCACCGGCGCCGAGCCACCCGCGCCACGCCGAGCCTTCCGAGTCGTCCGCGCCACGCCGAGCCTTCCGAGTCGTCCGCGCCACGCCGAGCCTTCCGAGTCGTCCACGCCACGCCGAGCCTTCCGAGTCGTCCGCGCCAGGCCGAGCCTTCCGAGTCGTCCGCGCCACGCCGAGCCTTCCGAGTCGTCCGCGCCACGCCGAGCCTTCCGAGTCGTCCGCGCCACGCCGAGCCTTCCGAGTCGTCCGCTCCGAGTCTTCGAGTCGTCCGCGCCATCCACGCCGAGCCTTCCGAGTCGTCCGCGCCGAGTCGTCCGCGCCACGCCGAGCCTTCCGAGTCGTCGGCTCCACGCCGAGTCTTCGACTCCACGCCGAGTCTTCCGCGCCACGCCAGTCCAGGTTCGTCATTCCAGTTCTCCCCCCCGTTCGTCAAGCCAAGTCCATCCACGTTTCGCACTATCAAAGTCATTCTCGTTGCTGTCATTCCTCTTCTCCCTGCCTTCCAAGTCGCCACCCGTGCCAAGCCTTCAAAGTTATCCGTGCCACCGCGCCGAGCCTTTCCGAGCCGTCCGCGCCGAGCCTTCCGAGCCGTCCACGCCGAGTCTGCCGAGCCTTCCGAGACGTCCGCGCCGAGCCTTCCGAGACGTCCGCGCCGAGCCTTCCGAGCCGTCCGCGCCATCCGCTCCGAGTCTTCCGAGTCATCCGCGCCACCCGTGCCGAGCCTTCCGCGCCGAGCTTTCCGCGCCGAGCTTTCCGCGCCGAGTCTTCCGAGTCGTCCGCGCCACGCCGAGCCTTCCGAGTCGTCCGCGCCACGCCAGTCCAGGTTCGTCATGCAAGTTCTCCCCCACGTTCGTCATTCCAGTTCTCCCCCCCGTTCGTCATGCCAAGTCCATCCACGTTTTTCACTGTCAAAGTCATTCTCGTTGCTGTCATTCCTCTTCTCCCTGCCTGGTTTTTCCGCCTCTGGGTCCATCCACCACACCCCACCTTAACATCTTCCATGCTTAAAGGGATTGTTCGGATTTTTTAACATGAATCTCAATTTGATCCTCACCTCCAGTGTGTGCGATCAGCACTGACTTACCCCTGACAGCTTTCTGTGACACGAGTTCTGGTCCGGTGTTGGATGAGAGGAAAATAGTCCAGCAAGCTGGCTGGGGTGTCGGAAATAAAGCATTTTTCTTCTAAAAACTATTTGACTTTTTTCAGGAAAGGAGTATTGTGATGCAAATGTATCACGCTTTTGAAAACAGACGCTATTACCGCCAGCCACTACTTTTCTGTTCGTTCGTATCACTGCGCGGCGCCCTGTAGAGGGCTAATTGACGCACTGCAGCCAGCTAATTGATACTTCCGCCTTCGAAAAGACAAATAACTTCTAGCGGAAAACAGGCATCTACTAATGTCAATTTTACAATTCAGGCAAAATAAATAGATACCTAGACTCGGAGCGGACGACTCGGAAGGCTCGAGTCTGCCGAACCTTCAGAGCCGTCCGCGACATCCGTGCTGAGTAGTCCGCGCCATCCGCTCCGAGTCTTCCGAGTCCTCCGCGCCATCCACGCCGAGCCTTCCGAGTCGTCCCCGCCACGCCGAGTCTTCCGAGTCGTCCGCGCCACGCCGAGCCTTCCGAGTCGTCCGTGCCACGCCAGTCCAGGTTCGTCATGCAAGTTCTCCCCCCCGTTCGTCATTCCAGTTCTCCCCCCCGTTCGTCATGCCAAGTCCATCCACGTTTCGCACTGTCAAAGTCATTCTCGTTGCTGTCATTCCTCTTCTCCCTGCCTGGTTTTTCCGTCTCTGGGTCCATCCACCACACCCCACCTTAACATCTTCCATGCTTAAAGGGATTGTTCAGCTAATTGATACTTCCGCCTTCGAAAAGACAAATAACTTCTAGCGGAAAACAGGCATCTACTAATGTCAATTTTACAATTCAGGCAAAAATAAATAGATACCCATTTTGATCATGTGGCCATTATTTATTTATTAGGCTGCACCTCCTGTCATAAAGTGAAGCAAATCAGTGTCCAAGCAATTTATTAAAGTCAATGTTTACGTTATCTGCAAAGTATTTCAATGTGCACAATGTAAGAGTCATTTAGACTTATTTTTGTTCATTTATGTTACTTATTTATATCCTTAAAGTTCTAATGTTGTACAATGTACAACCGAACTCAGTTTTGCTCCCTCTGGCTTTTTAAAAAGATATGCTAGGAGAGGGTGGGTAGTAACGAGTTACATTTACTCAGTTACATTTACTAGAGTATCTTTTTGAAGAAAAAAAAAAGCGTACTCCTAAGAGTAGTTTTACCACACAATACTTCACTTTTACTTGAGTAGATGTCTGAAGAAGAAACATTAGTAACATAATCCATATAAATGTTCACATGCCAATCGTACATTAGTGTGCATGTAAATGCAGCCATTCTGTTACCTTGTAATGAAAGAGGAAGAGGCCACAGAAGAGACTGTACAGGTCAGCTGTGAGCAGAGAGAGATTGATGGAGGCGGCACTTGTCCTCTTCATTACCAGCGGCATGAAGCTGTACAGGCTGAACATGAAGGCACTGAAGCCCACATAGAGAAGACCTGTGACACAAATAGAGCTTTGTTGGACATGACGTTTCCATGCAGCATTTGGAAACTCCAACACAGGCAAATGGACAAAACTTGCCTATCTGCCAGTCCCAGGGAACCTTCAGCAGCTCCTTGTGTTCCATTATGGCCCTGCAAACCCAGCAGACACATTCCAGAGGAGATAAATGTCTTCTAGATAATCTCACAAAGGTAATGTAACAAATCACAAAAAGCAATGAAATTTGGAAGGTAAAAATTGCTTGATTTATTTTTTATTTTTTATTAACGTGCACGTCCACCTATTGCGTCACAGAATTTGTGGAGCACAATTTCTGTGCCACCTCATCTGCCGCAAAGTGGATAAACACACATGTATGCCACTTGTGCTCACTTCCTCTTAGAGTGGTGATGGCCAACTTTTGAAAGTAAAAATGTTGACTTTGGCAGAGCAGTTTAGTTGCCTCAAACCCCTACCATTAGATTTCTCCAATGAGAAAATGGTGTATTTCGGGTAAAATAGGAAGCAGATTATATGTTCACTCAGTTTAGCGGATCCAAACGGCCAAAATGAGTTTCCTCTGCAGGGACTCTCCCTTAGAGATAGTTACAAGCTTGGTCATCTGGGAGGGGCTCAATTAGAGCCACTATTCCTGCACTGAGAGGAGCCATTTGAAGTGGCTCGGGCCTCCCTTGTGAGGTGTTCCAGGTATGTCCCAACGGGAGTAGGCCTCGGGGATGACCCAGCACAGCCAGAGGGTCGATGTGTCTTGGCTGGCTTGGGAGCACCTTGGGATTTCTTCGGGGGAGCTGGATGAAGTGGCTGGGGAGAGGGAAGTCTGGTCTTCCTGACTGAAGCTGCTGTCCCCATGATTCGACCCCGGATAAGCGGTAGTTAATGGATGGATGGCTTGATCTGACTAATTTCACGACTCTTTGATTACTGTCACACAAATATGCCAGTGACTGGCTATTGTGACACCAAATTACACAAATCAAACGGAGCAATAGATTGACCTCTATTTCCCCCATTTTACATACTTCTTTTTTTTCTGCCTTGTGCTCTGCATAATTTCCGTCATTTTGATATGTTCACAAATTTCTTTTTTAGGTGTTATGATCCCTAAATTTACCCCTCCCCTCATAGGTAGGGAGCAGTATCGCAATCAGGCAGAGAAAGGAATATTTTCTATTATCATATAGTAATCTATAATTGGGCCTATATTTAAATTTTAATCTCTTATCTGTAGTGTTCACAGTTAGTTACCAAATTATTTTAAGCCACAGATGATCTATCTGGATTCGATTTAATGATCAAGCAATGTTTTACTTTTGTCTCTATTTTATTTTTGGACTTTTAGTAATTTGGCAGTTCAACAAATTTTATTCTTTATATCATGCGTCACTAGTAATAAGTTGCATGAAGTGCATATGCATTAGATTTAGGACTTTGAGAAAAATTTAAAAAATAACGAGAAAATATGTTATTGGAAATATGTGTAAGGTGAAAACAGAAACATAATGCACACATTTCAAACTTTTACTCCAGCCTTAGCCTTTACTTAACTCATGCTTTACTAGTTTCCACAACAGATGAGGCTCTCATGGTTGTTTTAACTTTTTAGTTTAACATTAAATAATTTATTTGCATGTTCTTATTGTCCCTTTAATATGAATTATCACTCATGGAACCAAGTGCAACTACCAGAATAATCTGCCTGAGGAAGGATTGCTGAATTCAAATTAATTCACCTTACTTCTCTTATTTGATTGTTTATATAAATGTCAATTTACTCTTCTTTCCTTTACACTAGAAATTGAGAGTTAATAGTAATAATTCGTTTGAGTATAGCCTAATTATGTTGAAAGTGACTTTTTACCTGAGGTTTGGCGCCCCCTAGCGTCCACGGCGCCCTTAGCATCTGCCTAGCTTGCCTAATTGGTGAATCCTGTTTGAATTAAAGGTATTTAGTGTGCTATTTGTGTTATTGTGAACAAAATAATGCATATTTAGAAGCAATTTCGACTAATCTACTGTGAGTTAAACAGCCGGGTTTTACTGCGGGATGACACAAATTAAGAGAACTACTCACTCAGGGCCCTGAGGTCGCCGTGGACACTAGGGGGCACCAAAGATCGTCTGAAAATTCTCAAAGTAGATAAGGAGGAGTAAATTGAATTAAATATAGACAATTTAATACATGGAAAGGGGCCAAATGGATAATATAATTTTATATTGTATGATATCTGATAAATTAAATGTAATGTTAAAAAAATAATTTATTTTGTAAGCTAGTATAAATCATTGATGAAGGGAGCTCCATATACAGGGCAGTCTCAGAAAATTAGAATATTGTGATAAAGTCCATTATTTTCTGTAATGCAATTATATAAGCAAAAATGCCACACATTCTTGACTCATTACAAATCAACTGAAATATTGCAAGCCTTTTATTATTTTAATATTGCTGATTATGGCTTACAGCTTAAGAAAACTCATATCCTATCTCAAAATATTAGAATATTTCCTCAGACCAAGTAAAAAAAAATAAAAAAAAAATTTTTTAAATGCCAGGTTGGTTTCAGAAAATGTATTCACTCACAGTTGGATGCCACTGAAAAATGAGCCAAAGAGACCCATCATGCCCAGGAACTCCACGCGGCTCAGGTTCTTCACTATGAACTCCTCACAGATGTTGGAGATACCATATAAAGTTGCTCCTCCCAAAACTAATAAATCACCAAACAGCTTTTGATCCCCTAGACAGAAGAGTATGAGGAAAATAAACTAAAACATTGGGATTTTTGCTATTACCATTGATTTTTTATTGATTTTTTTTAACCCAGGATGTCTCCTTCTTTACAGTAATTAAAACAGTGGAGAAATGCATACTTTGCAGGAGCCATTTTCTTAAAAAAAAAAAAAAAAAAAAAAATCAGCCATAAGGAAGTCATCAAACAATATAAGTGAAAGTGCTTCAACCTCTTTTACCCAATGTACTATGCTATACTGTACTGTACTACTGTAAATCTACCAACAGTTTCACAATAAAGCAACATTGTCAGCATCTCCATAAATACACTTTATGATTGACAAAGTCAAACAAAATATGGTAAGTTTACTCACCGAGGCCCTGCTGCCGACCAAGTAGGACGTCGGCCCCCACCATGCACCCAATACCCAGTAGGCACAATAGTGTGCCCACAATATGGGCAGCCTTGTACCTCACTAATAAAAAGAACCAGGACAGCAGAAGGACCACTGGGATAACAAAGCAGTCTAACAGCTAAGAAGAGGAGAGACAAAAGAGAACACACAAGACAGATAAATAATTGTAAAATCACTACATTATATGATGTAAACATTGTTGTCATTGGCATGATTGCTTGCAAGACATAAAATGGCACCCCCTAAAATAAAGATTTATTTTTATTTTTATTTCATAGTGTCCCTATTTTAATGTTTAAGATCATCAAACAAGTGTAAATATCGGACAAGATAACCCAAAGAAAATGCAGTTATTACGTGGTGATTTAAAATAAATAAAATTTAAAAATAAATAAATAAATAATCAAAGCTACTGGACCTGTGCGGCCCGTTCTTAAATTTTGAATTAACTGTGGCCAATCACTTTTTTTTTTTTTTTAAGTTGAGCTTAATTTTGAGACACACAAACCTGTTCAATCAAGAAATCAAGATCTATATTCTCAAAATGATGCAACAAATTGTCATCATCCAAAAAAAAAAAAAAAAAAAAAATCAAGAACAGATGGGGAAAGTAACTACATTATGGCAGGGGTGTGAGGTCGGGTGAGGCAAGGGAGGAAGTGTTGCACTGCTGCCCCTTGTGTTCTTTCCTTTCCTCTGCATGTGAAAAGTTGTGGGAAAAAAAACTTAGTTTCACATGAAATTATCTTCCATTTTAGTTATGCGATCTGTGCTTTACATTGATTTTCTTTTTCAGTCCAATAATTTCAATTATGTCCGCATTTAAATAGCTGGATTTGCATATTTCCTGTTCAAATGCATGAGAAGCGCAGCTGCGAGACACCTGAGCCATTTTTCCCTTTTGCTTCAAGCAAGTACGCACACATCAGTTGAGGCAAGTAATGTTATTTGCGAGTGGCATCACACAGGAAATAATATATGCAAACTTTGCATTGCAAATTACTGCACATGCTTGACATTCAGTCTGACTAAAATATTTCAGGAATCTCTGTGACATATTCGTCACTCCTAGGGCCAGAGCACATACTCCGCCTGCGCAGCCGCAGACAGAGAGAGACAGGAGAAGGAGAAAACAGAGGAAAGGACAACACACAAACGCAGTTTGTACAAGATGAGCCGAAAACGCAGTAACATATGGAGACATTTTAATTGGTTAAAGCAGTGGTGCCCAAACTACGGCCCGGGGGCCATTGGTGGCTCGCCATCCATTTTTCAGTGGCCCGCGGCATATGCTAAAAATGGCATTTGACTCAGTTAAAATAAATTAACAAAAACAAAAATGTTTGGAGATGGTCAAAGTAAGAGGAGGGTGTCGAAAAACACAGGTGTGCCATTAAAGTTTATTTTAGTTAACTAAAATAACGAAATAACTAAACTAAAATTAAAAAAACAATTTCATTAACAAAATAAAATAAAAACGAAAACGTTTTTTAAAAAAAACGAAAACTAACTGAAATTATATTTTATGTTTACAAAACTAATTAAAACTATAATTAGAGCAAAAATGTCCTTCGTTTTAGTCTTTGATGTGATTTTTAGTAGATTTATTTTGATATAAACCGGAATAATGACGTTTGAGAGTATGTCACACAGAAGTGACGTCATCTAGCAGCAGCCAATAGAATAGCAC
Source organism: Festucalex cinctus (assembly GCF_051991245.1). Classification (NCBI taxonomy): domain Eukaryota; kingdom Metazoa; phylum Chordata; class Actinopteri; order Syngnathiformes; family Syngnathidae; genus Festucalex; species Festucalex cinctus. The sequence continues at coordinate 18,184,253 of NC_135431.1, forward strand.
CTTCAGATGACGTTGCTCCCATGGTGTTTTTTAAATATTGTGAACCACCCTGAAAACTAATAAAAACTAACTAAAAATGAAAAATTCCAAAACTATAATAACCCTACTGCCATATTACAAATAAATTGGTTTATATACTGTATCATTTTTCTAAATATGCAAAAGCACAAATAAATTATTTGTACAATTTTTAGGACTGAACACAATTTCTCTTCATAACATTATGTGGCCCTTGCGTCCTTCTGATTTTCTGTATGTGGCCCTCAAATGAAAAAGTTTGGACACCCCTGGTTTAAAGTCAGATGAGAGAAGGAGCCGGATCAGCCCATCCAAGTTGATATGTTTAGTTTTTATTAATGCAAATTTAAAATAAAGCAAGGTCTTTTATCCTAGACCGGGTGAGTCGTTAATGTTTTTGTTCTCTGCTGCTGTTGCAGTTAAATTACTACTTACTATTTTTGTTATTTCATTGTTATTTTGATTGTTGTTGGTTGAAGTTTTAAGTTTGTTGCTTGTTTATTGTTTGGAGCATTTTCAATGTTCAATAAAATGAGAAAAAATAATTTTCTTTGCTTGATAAATGTTGCTATTTGCAGTCAATAGTGCGCAATATTTAGTTCACCAAGTCATTTATCAAAATGTATGGCAAATTTATCGTAAATATTTAAAAGAAAAGCTCAAGTTAAAAGAGCCGTTTGAGAGCCAAAAAGAGCCGGCTCTTTTCATTGAGCCGATCCAAATGAAGCAGATCACCGAAAAGAGCCGAAAATCCCAGAAGACACGGAGGGAGCATCGTTTTTGGTGAACGATTCGTCTAAACATAAATGCACCAAAAAACGTCGTCCATAGTTATCATAGTTATGGTGATTAGAGTTAATTTAGATAAGTACAGCTACACCACTAGGGGGCTGTCTCGACTAAGATTACATTGAGAGAGGCGAGTAAGCGTTGCGTCATAGTCTCACGCTAGCCACCGTGCTAGTCTTTTACTCCTCACTGTCTTTCGCAGGGTTTAGAATCGCTGCCGGCAGCCGAAAGAATGCTCTCATCTCTCTTTGAGCCATGAGAGCATCCGTTGAACACGCACAAGTTCACCATAGCGTTGGTCGCTGATTTATCAACTTTTTGACCTACATAAAAACAAAACCTTGTTTTTTAATTCACTCGCATTGAAGCGCTGACCCCCACCGCTAGGGACGCACTTCAACATGACGTCACACTGGAAAAAAAAAAACAACAACAACAAGAACAAAAAAAAATCTGACCTTCTGACCTTATATTAAATATTCTTTGTAATATCCTGATATGGTGGCACGGTAGTCGAGTGGTTAGCACGTCCGCTTCCCAGTTCTGAGGTCTCCGGTTCGAGTCCAGGCTCGGACCTTCCTGGGTGGAGTTTGCATGTTCTCCCCGTGCCCGCGTGGGTCTTCTCCGGGTACTCCGGTCTCCTCCCACATTCCAAAGACATGCATGGCAGGTTAATTGGGCGCTCCGAATTGTCCCTAGGTGTGCGTGTGAGTGTGGATGGTTGTGTGTCTCTGTGTGCCCTGCGATTGGTTGGCAACCAGTCCGGGGTGTCCCCCGCCTACTGCCCAGAGCCAGCTGAGATAGGCGCCAGCAGCCCCCGCGACCCTTGTGAGGAATAAGCGGTCAAGAAAATGGATGGATGGATGGATATCCTGATATCACAACAGTGTTGATTGAGACATAATTTAAAACTCTGAAAACAAAAATTCTATTTTGACTTTCATTGAAACAAAAAAACTTGAAGGTCAAAATTGAAATACAGAAACATCTTCTATTTTGGCTTCATATTTTTATTAGGGGTGTCAAAATTAGTGCGTTAATTTTGAGTTAATGTAAAGTTCTTTTAACGACACTATTTTTTTCAACGCACAATTATTGGAAAGCCTGTACTGGGGGAATTCCAGTCGCAACGCAGCAGACGCGTCCATGTTAAAATTTAACAGTAATAAATTTAATAATCATGCATATATTTGTGGAAACTGGGGTCAAGTTGTATTTTACAATTGTACAAATGTGCAGAATTTCACAAGTTACCTCATGTTAAAGATAGCTCTTCATATGAAAAAAATGCACTGATCTGTCACCAACATTTTACAAATGCAAGTATGCCATCTAGTGGCAGAAAAATGACCAACACAAATCAATATGACACTTGTTTTTGTTTTTTGTTTTTTTACAGTACAGTACATCTTATTCATTTTAACTCAATTTTATGAATTGTGTATGAAGTTACTGTATGAAGCCATATTTCTATTAGTTTAAGATCTTTCTCCCCACTTTTATGTTAACAACAGTATGAAAACAAAACAAAAAAAGTACATTTAGAACAGTTGTAACATTTGCGATAAATCATGAGTTAACTATTGAAGTCATGCGATTAATTATGATTACAAATTTTAATCGCCTGCCTGACACCCCTAATTTTTATATCTAACTCCAGGAGAGTCACAAGTCATGAACAGCACCGCACATCACTTCTCATTATAATTGCTTGGAAGCAATGTTAACATGTTACCAAAATTAAATACTGTAGACTACAGTCAATTGTGTGAAGGAATGCAATCACTTTACATAAATTATTACGGCTTGTTTTTAAATTACAGTATAACAATTTTAATTAAATCTAAGTAAGTTAAATGAAAAAGTAAGCACTGAATTAAGTTTGATTTGTACAATTTATGGAATTGTGCCCGTAAAAACTCCAAATTCCGGATGTGTAATCAACAAAATACAGTATAGTGTGTTTTCTACACAACACAATTGGGAAGTAGGCTGTTCCTTTTCTCTCTCCTCCCTTTTTTGTTTTGTTTTTAAATAGTTACTGCTGTTTGAATGTGCTGTATAAATAAAGATGGCTTGACTTGACTTTTGTTAAAAGTGTAGCTTTTGGCACAAGTATGCGTGTTGTAAATATCAATACAGGTCAATAGAGCCTACTGCTTAAACATTCAATCTTATGATGCCCAAAACTTTTGCACTATATTTTATCTCGATCTGGATGAGGTTCGAGTGCAATAAACTTTATTTGGCCCAGCTAAATAGTAGCCTGCACGTGTTTTCCTAGTGTGCTTAAACACCTCTTAAGGAATCACACAGTAATAAATCACCTTATCACCAAATGAATGCTCCTCCAGAGACAATGAGAACATTATTGAATTTCTCTACTTGCTAAGCAGAGTCAGTAAGGTCAGTAAATAAATGCCACATCAATATGATTCTTACATTCAACCAATACAAATACGAATACCTGTACGCTGGACAGTGTGGTGTATTGGTAAGCTTTTAGTATCAGGTAGTTGGCCTCGATGTCTATTAAACCTAAAATCATGTACTTCCACCAGCGCTGCTTCAAAATGGCCAATAAGTTTCCTTCACCTGGTGAGACAGAGACACATACAAATGAGTGGGGACACTGAAGCATCATAAAAAGTAGGGACAGACTGATTATCGGTGCAGATATTCAGCATTTTGATTAATATCAGCATCGGCCATTTTGAAGAATCATACGGCCGCTAATAGATCCATTTGAAAAAGTGTTAAATCAAAATTTTCAGAGATGCTAGATGTACCTTCTGTTTTTGTTTGAAAATAAAACCAAGATAAGTAAAACTTTAATACTTAAGAAATGTTGAAAACTTTATTTACTGTAGAAAACAATATGGAGCAATTCACTTGGGTTTTTAAAGGGATACTGTACTTATTTAGCCAATTTTGGCAGTCAAACATTAATATTTTGCCTAGAATAGATTTGATATGTTCATTATTTTTCATGTACAATTATTACCTTTAAAAATACATTTTGCAACTTGCCGTCGACTGAAAATGACATTACAAGGGCTCAGGTAACCAATCACAGCTCAGCTTGTGAATGTCACATGACCAATCCTAGAAAACAGGTGAAATGTGATTGGTTACCTGAGCCCTTGTGATGTCATTTTCAGTCGACAGCAAGTTGCAAAATGTGTCTTTAACTCATTTGCTCCCAAAAACGTATAAATATGTTTTGTTTTCGTTTTTTTTATGTTTAAAGTGTCCCAAAGACTTCTTTTTTTTTTTCTTATGCTGGCGCATAGAGAAGGCTCTGATGCAACCTCTCAACACAAAGAACGGTTGCAGAAATACACAAACAGCCATCAGGTGGCAGCAGCGCAAAGGAGATCAACCAGGGCCATGTTGAAAAAAAGCTCAAATACGATTCTAAATAGAAATGTGAAAAATTGATTATACTTAGCTATATTCTAATGCTAATTGCTGCAAAACGGAAACAGATAGAAATGTACTTTTTTTTTTCCTGATGAAAGAAAATCTCTTAATCTCTTAGTCTCTTAATCTTTATTTTGATAGGTTCCATGTTTTTATACCAATAGAACACAATATTCTGTGGGCCTTGCAAAATCAGTCAAAATCCAGCGAACGGGATTGCTTCTGTGAAAATGGCTGGGATGGAATCAGTTAAAGGTACTAATTGTATGTGGAAAAATAATGAAAGTATCCAATTAATTACAGACAAAATATTAACTTTATTGCTATAATGGACTAAATAAGTGAAGTATCCCTTTAAAATAATAAAAGGCTTGCATTATTTCAGTTGATTTGTAATGAATCCAGAAAGTATGACATTTTTTTTTATTTATTGCATTACAGAAAATAAAGGACTTCATCACAATATTCTAATTTTCTGAGAAAGTCCTGTATGCTTAAAAATACAACAAAAAATAAATCAATAATAATAATAGCTTGAGTTTGTATTTTTCTCAAATTTAGATGCCAATATTTTCCCTCCCCTTAAAAAAAACAAAAACATATCGGTGTATCTCGCATAAAAATGCCGCACATTCCATATTAACTCTTTTACTGCCACGCGTTACAAAAAAAACAAAACAAAAAACAACCCCCAAAGTGCCAGCCAATTTCGAGCATTATAACTCATCTTCCAAGGCAAAAAGAATATTGCTTGCTTTTATTACATATACAACGTGGGCACTAAATGAAAGATCGCATTCTTTCATTTGAAAAAAAAATGTATATTTCTACCTTATTCCGTTCTTTAGTAATCACCATTTGAAAATAGGTAATTTGAGTGACATTTTGTGAAAATTGAAACGATAAGTTGAAAATACGCTTTTTATGAAAAGATACATTTTCTCCACAACAGTGACTGACACTAATATTTTGTTGTTAATGACACTCTGTAAATTAGGTTCTATGACACATCATTCTTGAAAACGTTCTATTTCATCAGATTTCATCAGATTCCGTCATGTTTCATTGTAATTCCATATACCGGCAACCCAATTGAAAAGAGATACAATGCTGCCATCTGCTGGCCACAGTTAGTGGGTATTTTTGATTCCACAACGCTTTGACCAGGCAGCGCTCCACTTAGACGTTGACGTCATTTAACGTTTATGGCGGCATACATCATGATTTTACTTATCGTTTATAATCGTTTTTGGCGGTCAAAGAGTTAAATGGTGGAATGAAACATTTTGTTTTGTTCCTCGCCTTTAAAGCAATCTCAAGACTCACATAATCATTGTATAAAACCAAAATAGTCAGTAAACATAATATTCCTGCAGTGCTGCTTCATCACACTCTAACAACGAACGATTTGAAGGAACTGTGTGTGCATCTGCCACCCTGCAGATTATGCTAATATTACCATTTCCGAGGTAAGTACACAGAAACAAACATCAGTTAAGTTAAAAGGAAACGATTTAGAACGTAATGTGTGTACCTTGCCTGACTGCCAGCGTGGTGGTATAGACCAGAAACAGCAGGATGTAGTTAAGAAAGCTCTGGAACACTGGTGTGTTGGCGTGGAAGTCATCAGCCAGGTACTTGCTTGTCAGGCCGATGGCACAGATCAACAAGGACAGGACCTGACCTGAGGCCAATGTCACCAACAGATCCCTGCAGGAGAAATATATAGAATATTATATATATATATATATATATATATATATATATATATATATATATATATATATATATATATATATATATGTATATATATATATATATATATATATATATATATATATATATGTATATATATATATATATATATATATATATATATATATATACTGTCACATTTCATGTTAGTGCAAATGGGGATTAAAAACAAAACAAAACTCAACAATGTGGTTGGTGTGTCCATTGAAACAATTGATTCAATTGACTAAATTAAAAAAAAAACACAAAAAAAAAACAACCTATAATTTGTTACAGCTACATTTTTTTTTCTCATTATTTCATGTTTTGGTTGAAAGCATCATTTGAAACTTAATATAAATCAAATAGGCCTGCATTTATTTTTCCCAAGCAAAATAATAAAGTTACATCCAAGTAACTTTTTACTTTGGAATAAACTAATTAAAGTCTATGACGGCGTATTAGGGCCACGTACAAATATATATATTCTTTTAGAGGGCGGGGTCAATATGACAAGAAAAAAAAGTGGCAAATTTTTGTACAGTCACACATCCAGGGACAGTTTCAACTAACCAACCATGCATGTTTTTGAGATGTGGGAACAGACTGGAGTACCTGCAGAATGCCCACGCAGGGACCTGTAGAACATGGAAGTGCCATGCGGGAAGGCTGGAGGCTAGATTTGAACCCTGAACTGCTGAACTGTGAGGCAGGCATGCTTACCAGTGGGCCACCAAAACAAACTATGTTTGTAGTTAAATTAAAAATGTATTTGCATTCAAAAACTTTATTATTTCATCCATCCATCCATCTTCTACCGCTTCTAGGTCGGGGCACGGGGGCAGCAGCTTTAGGAGGGATACCCAGACTTCCCTCTCCCCAGCCACTTCAACCAGCTCCTCCGGCGGGATCCCAAGGTATTCCCAGGCCAGCCGAGCGAAAACGTGTCCTGGGTTGTCCAGGCCTCCTTCCGGCCTCCCGCCGGTAGGACATGGCCGGAACACCTCCCCAGGGCAAAATTAGGCAAAAACTTTATTTATTTTTACTATTTATTTAACTTTATTTTTAGTTTATTGTGAGTATTTTGCAAACTTATGCCACCTTTGATAAAATTACAGTACGTCTTTTTTTTTTTTTTTGGGTCGAACTAGTGAGAGCACATACAACACATTTTTTTGCAGATAACATTTCTTTCATTTAGCTCCCATTTGTGTGTAAAATTATAATAATTGCTTTGTGTGTTTTTTTGTTTTTTTTTTACATTTTTAAGTAATTCATATGAGAATTCAAGACAGGAGAAAATATCAAGAAAAAAGATTCATACATTTTTTACAGTTCTAGCTTTTTTTTAATAAAAAAAAAACAAAACTTTTTTTTAAATAAAAATAAAAGCTTTTTATTGGGACAGTTTTCTGTTTTTAATGGCAGTTTGTTATTTGACTGCAAATATGTTTTTGTTTTATTTCAATTAGCTTAGCAGGGTTGGTGGCCCACTGCTAAGCACATCTGGCTTACAGTTTAGGAGTCCAAGGTTCAAATACAGCTTCCAGCCCTGTTGCCTATGTATGTTGTATGTTAATTGAACACAAAATTGTCCCTTGATGTGGTTGTGTGTTTGTTCATCTACGTGTGCCCTACAATTGTCTGGCACCCAGCTCAGGTTGTACCCTGCAAATTTTGTTCATAGTGAATCAACAATTTGATTTGGGGTAAAGTTAAAAAAAAAAAAAAAGTAAGAAGTTATTTGGATGTAACATTTTTATATGGCTTGGGAAAAATGAATTTATTTGATTTATATTAAATTGAAAATAATGCTTTCAACCAAATATATAATGAGGAAAAAAAAGCTGTAACAAATTATAGTTTTTTGGGGGGGGTTTGTTTTTGTTTTGTTTTGTTTTCAGTGAAAGGTTCTTTCTCTGAGAAGATGGCATATTCTCGACAAGTTAATGTGAGTTTTCTCTGGGCAGTCCAGTTTCCTCCTTCATCCCAAAGCATGCATTTTATGTATGTTAACCAAGGGCTGAATTATTGTTCATAGGTGTGAATGTGATTGACTGGTGACCAGTCCAGATTACCAGACGGTAGCTCTGGGGATTTTGCACTGTTATATGTGAAAGTTAATTTGACAGCTTATTCTGTTGCTGGCTGCGGACAGATTCCATCGTGTCATTTACAATTTATACAAAGTGACACACTGCCATCAGTGATCACATTCAAATGACCCCACACGGCTAAATGATTACATTTAAATGGATTTTCGACTTGGCTTTTCTTTTAAAACAATCTTAAAAGCTAGTGTGGATGTGGGGGAGAGAAAAAAACAGGCAGGCATTAATGTGCTGCAGTAAGTTTGGATAAATTTTGGATTTATCAAGAAAGTAGGTAATGTGGACAAGCCTCACAGGAATATCGCATGCTGCTACAAAGTGCACCGTCAGTACAAGTAATTAAATTACGAAAGAAAGTGCCCGAACTTACGAGCAAGGGAAGCCAGCTAGTGCTGTTTGACATTACATTAATAAGTAAACCTGTCAGCCTGGGCCATCTGGAGGGGCGGGACAATTCCCGGTGGGCCGTCCTATATTTCTGGCCGCGAATCGGCAGGCAACAGCCCACACATTGTCTCAAAATCGCTGTAAATAAAGAGTATCACGTCTTAGGTTGACTGTCTCATTGTCAATGAACTATAACTTCAGTCAACCTTACACTAGCCGGACAGGAAATCGAGCGTCTTGCATTAAGGTAAATCCGGTATATTTCAAAATAAAACAGTTTGCGAACTCGTTTTTTGGGGAGGGAAGCTAGCTAGCTGCATAGGATGACATCATTCGGACATTTAAGACAAAAAAATGAGCTTAGAATAAATTAAACACGACAAAATGACACTATTTAAACACAAAATGTACTTTCCCATGGTAGAACAGCCATGGTAGAAGTCCCAGAAATAATGTCCAAAAAGCATATCAATGTGACAACAGACAAGCGTGGCTTTTGTTTACAAACAGAACTCTACATACACGGTTTTTATTGGGTGAACTCAACTTGCCAGCGTGAACCCCACGTGATCTTGTGGTCTGTCAATCTGTCGGGAGTAGATTTCCGAACACGTAACGCACGCGGTGTGAATTGCAGTTCTTGCGGCGTCCGTACGGCCGCCGTACGGAAAACGCACTGCGTTCGTTCCGCAGCCATGTGAATTGGGCTTTACAGGACATTATACGTACCGGAACGCTGATAGTATGTGCTTTGAACGTTGAGAAGTACCTGAACGCTCAAGTGAGATTTTTAGAAGTGCTGGAACTCCGTACCGGTGCGTTCCAGCCCACTTAAAACACTGGTTATAGTGTATCAAGATGTGTATCATAGCTTTGACAGTTAATTAACATTTATATGGTATCAGGGTTGTGTATCGTTTTCGTTGTGGGTTCTTAATAAACCAAACCTTTGCTTGAGGAAGAAGTTAAATTATATTTCAACTGGCTGCACAGACACAGATGTACAGACACGAATACAATTGCAGCGTGGTTGCGTTTCCTCTTTCTCTCTCCTGTTGATCTGGTTTCCGGCTCACATGCGCCCTCTGCTGTCTGGATGTTACAATAATAAACTAGCCAATAATAGTCAACTAAACAGTTGCTTTTTGCTGTTATCATTACAGCTTGGACCTCGGTGATGGAGATGCACTACACTATTTGTAATGGCTCAATAGAACTGCGCTGTCGTGTGGCCTTTTTGTTCCAGTCAGAGTTCTTAGGGCACATTTGGGCACAGTGGACTGGTCATCAGCCAGTCGCACAGCCCATATAGGCCTACTGTACTGTAGACATACAACACGTACATTGCATGGGCAATTTAGAGTCAATTTGCCATGCACTTTTTTGGAATGTGGCATTAGGATGTACAGCGAAAACACATGCAAATATGGGGAGAACGCAGGAAGTACAAATAGGAAGGGTGCCTTGTGATTTTAATCACAGATGGAATACGATGGAATAAAAACTATACAAATGTAATCTCTGCATACTGTAGAGATCACTGCCTTCTCACGTGGTCAATTATTTTCAAAATCCTCTTCACGTTTGCTTGGATGTAATAATTTTATGTCAGAACTCAGAACACTTGCTTTTTGTCTCCTCTGAAATTACTTCACACACACGCACACTGCCACGGGCCTGATATGCTGATCTCAAACTCCGCTTGCAGCCTGCCCAACAGCCTGAGGACAGAAAAGAGCAGCCAGGGATAAAAGAGCAGATGGTAAGAAAGTGGAGAGGAGTTGTGTTGTGTATAGCCGTGCACGCGTGGGCTCAAAGAGGTTGGTGCAAGTGTTCAGAAACAAGTTTGTATAAATGAACGAGTAAAGACGGTGGCCGTTTTTCTTTTTCACAACCAAAAGGTGCAGGTTGACAATCCAAACAAGGCGAGATGCATGTGCAAACGTGTGCGTGCGTGAAACACACCTGCACCGCACGCGCATGACGTTACGTGTCCGTCTTAACATCTGTTGCACACGCTAAACCTTCGCAGGAAAAAGACGTGAGAGGTGAGGTGATTAAATTGAAACAAAAGGAGCGTCCGCAGTGACGAGCGGTTGCTGTCGCTCGATCGCCTCTCAGCGTGGAGTGGATGTGAAAAAAAAAAAAAGGATACGAGTGCATGCGGTCTTGTCTTACCTGCTCAATACCTTCCTGATCCGCTGGTACACGCTCGGCGCCGGGGTCCCCGTGCCCCTGGGAAGGGTCTCCACAGTGGACACGACGGATATCATCATTGCTCGAGCGAGGGGAGCGATCAGCACATTCCGCTTGGTGGAGACAGCAGGGCGGGAGAAGACAGGCAGTGGCCTCAAGGAGGAAGGAGGAGGAAGAGGAGCCTCCTGTGCTCCGTGTTGCACGCTGAAGAGCTCAGATGATGTCCAGGTGGACCACGCCGGCTTCGAGGATTCCAAGTGCCTCTTTTGAAGCCGCAAAACGAGAGTCAGGACCTGAATGGACAGGGGAATATTTCTCTACCACTAGGGGTGCCCTTTTACTCGGTGGCGCTCGTGGAAGATAATCGTAACCGCCCTTGCCTGTTATTACAATACGCGCGTACACTGTGCACAACATATACCAGGGATGGGCAATTTAAATACTGAAGGGGGGCACAATTTTTGATCAAAGCTACTACTGGGGGGCCACGTGGGACCACACACTGTATGACAAAAATGCAATTTTAGATAGGGACAAAAGCATATGTGCTCTTAATATATTTCATTTTTGATAATATATTTCTCAATGTATCAAAGATCCAGCAACCAACAATAAAGGGTTTGAAGCAAACAAATATTTATATATCACGTTTTGTTTTTGTTTTTTTTAGTGCAAAGGGCTCTCTTGCATAAAAATTACCATTCATGTTGAACAACATAATTAAGTGCAAGACCTCATTTTGTGCAACCCCCCCCCCACACACACACATAAACATAAAAATCAACTCACTCAAATTTTAAATATTAGGGACTATATGTCCACTCATGTCCACTCACTACTCACGTTCTCATATATGGCAGTATTATTAGACTGCCTAAGTAAGCCTTGTCTGCCATCTAGTGTTGACTGGTAATATAACAACGTAAACACTCCACTTGAACTGCAGATACGCACATTTGACAATTTTCTTTTTAAATCACATTTTGTATTTTTCTCCATGACCCTTTTGTCGCCGTTCTTCGTAGAAAACATGTATCAAGCTAATTTTCTTGAGTGTTTAGATTTTTTTTTGGGAAAAAAAAAAAAAGCTTTAAAATATGGGGAAGGGGCGGTAAACGCTTAATTGTGGAAATTGTGCGTTAAATATTTCTTTTTGATGTAACGATCAGTGTTGCAGGTAACGCGTTTCTCAAAAAAATTGCTTTGCAAAATAACTAATAGTCTAAAAATTTGCTTTGCAAAGTAACTAATAGTCTAACGCAAACGCAACTAATAGTCTAACGCGTTACTTTATTCTACAAAGTAGTCTGATTAAAGTTACTGTCCAGAAATTCAATGCGTTACTCCACATTTCCATGAAGAAGGCAAAATATCTCACTGTTGTAACAGTCACAAACAACTGCCGCTAACTATGAAGATGAAGCGGAAGTCATTGATCACCACACTGAATTCAGCCATGGTCTGGTCGTGAATGGTTTGCACATTCAAAACAAAAGTGATGATACTTTTCCTACTAGTTTTATTAACCAACAGGCACACAACGCAACAAAAAAGTGTATATTATGGACCATTAAAGTGGTAAAAAAATAATTTATTGTCATTCTCAACTGGTCCGTGAAGCATTATGGGATGAGGTCGTCTCCGCCCTCTCGCCAGGGGGACTGACGTCACAAAGGTGACTTGTCTGACACAGCGCGCGCGCGCACAACGAGTGACAACATACAACTGGAGACAGTTAGCAGAAGCCGGTGCCGCACATCTCGGTATTTCCCATGGCTATCGAGTCCTCTCGGTGCACTTGTATGTCCCGGGCCGGCGTTGGTACTGCGCGCGAGCCAAAAAGAATAACTCCCGTGACGATCCAATGCATGGATTCAAACGACACAGGTATGTCCCACAGCCAACACACCAGCTATGCTAAAAGCACACTGCAAGTATCTCATTTCTCAGTTTGTGGCTCCCTGTCAATGTCTACAACTAGCATGAGCAGCAGATAGGAGAACTGAGACGTGCCCGCGATTACGTCATCAAACTCAAAATGAACGACAGCCCAAAAAAACAAAACATAAACAGTAGTGATTCCGTGGTCATCATCGTGTCTCAGATTAAAAAAAACAAAAAAACATGTCATACATTAACCATAAATGAATGTGATGGCAAAAGAAAAACAAAAATTGTTAAAAACAAAAATTGTTGATTAAAAAGGGAAATGAACTTTTGGAAATATTTTTGCATATATTAAGTGGTTAAAATGTGTTTGATAGATTTATTGTTCCATAAGGTGGCTTCATATTTCTTTTGGCTGGACGGTAGGTTTATTTCATGTCTTAAATTTATGTTTCTGAAATACTTCACAATGTGCACATATTCTGTTTAATTGTGTTGGTGTCTGTCTAAAGGTTAAATAGTTATATTTAACATTAAATTATCAACCTTTTGTTTACCTGATCCTTATTTTGAAGAGAAAAACAAAACAAAACAAAAAAATTATAACTGTCAATAACTACTAATAAATATTTAAACTGATACATTTTTCAGTCATATCGCCCAGCCCTTTGTTGCGGTATATTATATAATTGATTCAAAATATAAAAATATAGAAGACATATTTGTTGTTGTTCTTTTTTAACACATTTGTAGATACTGTAAAAATTTGTGGTATTTTAAGATTAATGTTTACAAGCAACAAATGTCACTATAAGTTTTGAATATTGAAATGAATCGTATCGAATCGAAAATTGTATCGTCCCAAACTTAATCGAACCGTATCGAACCGTTCTGTTCTGAAAGATAATCGTTTTTTCAATCGAATCGCAACCTGTGTATCGAGATGCATATCGAATCGGCCTCATTTCAGAGATTCCCACCCCTAGTTTTCAGCATGCACGAGTTGACTCAAGTGTACACACTGGAATAGCGGAACAAACAATAGAGGAATTAAGGGGATTTTCATTTTCAACCTGGATAGATTTTTATTTTTTGTTTTATAAAAAGTATTTACGTTACAAGAATTCAAGAGAGACTGCCTATTTTGTTTTTCATAAAAAACAAACAAACTTTATTTTCATGTTAAAAATGCACTTTCAATAAAGTATTTGGAACTCCGTTTCTACCGCATTATTTTTATGTTGAGATGGTGTTATCGGCAGCTGCTGAAAGTAACTAAAAAAGTAACTTTTGATCTAACTTAGTTACTTTTAAAATCAAGTAATCAGTAACGCAATTTAGTCACTTTTAAAACCAAGTAATCAGTAAAGTAACTAAGTTACTTTTTCAAGGTAACTGTGGCAACACTGGTAACGATACACAATAATTAATTAACCATAAAGCAGGTGGTGTTTGCATATTTCTAAATATTCATACATTCTTCAACCAGACTACTTTATGACTCACTCGCCTTTCCGTGTTTATAGCAGAAAAACTATTTTAAAGACAAGAACTAGCTGCAGGTTAACAGAGGCTAGGCTAGGTGTCGTGGTTCTCAAGAACCCTCATCCAGACACCTGTGTTATTTGAGGGAGTCATGCAAAAACAGGCTGGATATGGGTACTCAAGGACCGGGGTTGAGAACCTAGTACTAGTTAGTGGTCTCTCACCACTGTCTCCAGTGTTTTACTCTTAGTCATGTTGGGTGTTTTTACCTGTGTGTTTTGCACCATTATCCCATTGGAAGACCCAAAAATTGCAGCTGAGAAGCATCTGACATTAGGAAGCAAATTCCCTCCAAAATGCCTTGATAGTCTTGAAATTCCATATTTCACGTTGTGCCAGATGTGGAAAACTTCACCATTTAGATAAACAGACTGATTACAAGTTTGAAGACACCTGTGATGCTACCTCAAGGTCATACCTTACTTTAACATGACCCACGGTCAAATTATTTTCAATCTTTTATAGAGGTACCATCATTTTTACCCAGCCATTTCATTCAAAAGCATTGTTTGATTTACAATGGGTACTTTTCAGCAATTTCCCATTAAATACTACCCAAATAGCCTTTTTATTTGACCATTTATGACTCAAACATCTTCTAATTAGCAGATTAACACCTTAGCTGTTCACAATGGGTAATCCTGCAAGCGTCTGGCCAATAGTTTTCAGACTGGATTCGGGTTCGAATTTCCCGCCCCCTCTTCGGATGTGCCATCATACACACAGTGTATACTGAAAAAGGGAGTGTGCACTGTGCAGTTTCACTTTTCCGCCACATGTGGCAGTAGTGATTCAAAATTCAGTTTTCTACATTGAGCAGCTTTAACAGCAGGGTTATCTTTTTTTTTTTTTGTCTATGTGTAGGCGATATTGTCTCCTTGTTTCATTGCTGGAGTCGGGCCAAAACCTTGTACCTCCAAAATTGGAAGGAGGAATAAAATAACCACAAAACTTGGGTTGTTTCAAAACAACCCAAAGTTGGGTCAAATTGACCCAAATAGCGTGTTGGTCCAATTTTGGACAAAAATGGGGTTATCTTTTACACAGCAGTCTTAATGGTGTGGTGATTTCACATTTCATCACTATTTTGAAGCAACTCTACAATAGTCCTTTTTGAGTAAGTGGTGGATAAAAGTTGTACACCAACCCTGCTTCTTGGGGTCACTGAAGTAAAATTTATATGTTAACTAATACAGGTGTGGCTTCAAGCCAAGCTCGTATGTTTTGCAAGTGCCATATCATATAGGGACTAATATTTTTCACAATATTTAATCCATCCATCCTCTTAACCGCTTACTCCTCACAAGGGTTGTGGGGGGCTGATGCCTATTTTTTTTGCCACATTTCAGATTGAATTTTATTTTAATCTCAAAAATATAGCAAAATGTGGCATCTTTGATTGATTTACTACACAGAATTGTTTAAGTATTGGGTTATATTTTAGCAAAATACTAAATTATTTTTTAATTTAGGTGGTAGTACCAGTAGGTATCCCCCCAGAGCCACATAAGTAGCCCGCTAGACTGTTCTAAAATTAGCTCAGCAGTGATGAGATATTTGTGATTTTCTAGGAATGTTGTAGTAATCATTTAAAAATGTAAACACTGACAGAGATTTATAGAAATAAAGTGTTGCATATAGTATCTGTTTAATTATTATGAGAAGTTGTTAACTTGATGAAATGTCTGCATAAATTAATATCATAAAGGGGCAAGCCAAAAAAAAAAAAAGCACAAGCAATAAAAAAACAGTGCATTTCTTTATTTCAGAGGCCTGTTCAGTGAAGGTGGAGCCTTAAAAATTATTTGGAGAACTATACTTTGACACGGTGACAGAGCTGTAACACAAAACACAGCGCCACATGAACTTCTTAAATTTACACAATGAATCACTCTGTCCCTTAGTGCCACTTCCTCATGTTTTGAATGGTACTGAAGAATTTCTCTTTAAAATTAAGCTAGAGTTCAACAGAGTGGCACAAAGCCTGGTTTCACATTCTGCTGCTGTTGAGTGAAGTCCTCAGTGACAAACAGCAGCTGGAAACTGAATGCCAGCAGAAGAGAGAGAGAGAGAGAGAGAGAGAGAGAGAGAGAGAGAGAGAGAGAGAGAGAGAGAGAGACAGAGACAGAGAGAGAGAGAGACTCAGAGGACAGACAGTCTTCTCATCATGTTGTTATGTGTCATGGTGGGCTATTTTCCCTTGGCTCAAAGAACATGCTGCAGAGGCCCTGGAATTTCCGTTTATTGTCGTACAAGAGCTGGTGGCAGGAAGTGAACGATCGGCTCTGACTCCTGGCTTTGTTCACTGTCTCAGCGATCCAGGAGAATCCCCGAGTGCGGGACAGAGGGGCTTTAAGTCTCGACGGAGGCATGAAGGGTCACCGTCTTACCAAAGCCTCCTTGTCTTGACATGTGTGAACCCCTGAACTTGTCTTTTGCGATGAACTTGAGACCAGCCTGCACGTCACTGGCCCAGGCGCTGCTGACATTCGCCATAGCGCTGCAGCGCACCCCATAAGTCCTCATAACAGATGTTTCTGTGCGACGGCAGGGAGCTGATAACAAAGACCAAAACTTAGAATACAGGAAAACACAGTTAAACAGTATTTGCAATGCAATTACTGTGGTATTATAGAAATACTATAACAGGGGTGTCCAAACTTTTTCATTTGAGGGCCGCATACAGAAAATGAGAAGGCCGCAAGGGCCACATAATGTTGTGAAGAGAAATTGTGTTTAGTCCTAAAAATGGTGCAAATAATTTATTTGTACTTTGGCATATTTAGAAAAATGCTACAGTATATAAACCAATTTATTTGTAATATGGCAAGTAGGGTTATTATAGCTTGGGAATTTTTCATTTTAGTTAGTTTTTATTAGTTTTCAGGGTGGTTCTGTTAGTTTAGTTCTTTAAAAAATGCTTAGTTTTAGTTTAGTTTTTAGTTTCAGTATTAGTATTTTTTTTTTAAGAAATGTGTATTACTTGTACGCAATATTTAAAAAAACACCATGGGAGCGAAATCATCTGAAGGTGCTTTTCTATTGGCTGCTGCTAGATGACGTCACGTCTGTGTGACATACTTTCAAATGTCATTATTCCGGTTTATATCAAAATAGGGGCTCATGCATTAAATTAATTACCAAAGACTTAAAACGAAGGACGTTTGCTATAATTATAGTTAGTTTTAGTTAGTTTTGTAAACATAAAAAATAGCTTCAGAGTTTTCGTTTTTTAAAAAGCATTTTTGTTTTTATTTTATTTTGTTAAGAAATAGTTTTTTGAATTTTAGTTTTAGTTAACTAAAATAACATTTAATGACATCTGTTTTTCGATACCCTCCCTTCTTGCTTTGACCAACTCCAAACAGTTTTGTTTTGATTATTTATTTGAACTGAGTCAAATGCCATTTTTAGCATATGCCGCGGGCCACTGAAAAATGGATGGAGACCCGCAAATGGCCCCCGGGCCGTAGTTTGGACACCACTGTACTATAAATATATACATTAGTTGGCTTTACATACATTCAAATGGATTTTAAAATAAAGATGTACTTATATACACTTTCAGCAGTAATTTATGGGGTTTCACAAACATGGCATTACCATTAATTAAGGAATTACAGCCATTTTATGCCAAACTCTAATTTCATAATTTGGACCGTGGACCAAAGTAACCATAACAATATTGAACTTTTAACAGGCAACAATTGCCCAAAATTTAGCCTGAAAAAAAGAAAAGAAAAAAGTATTACAAACGACCATTTATTACATACCACATTAAAAAAAGTCAAAGCACTATCAATCTGCTATTATGGGATGTGATAAATTTAAATGCTTTTGGTCAGTCCTCAATAAAATACAAAATAATTTATGTTGTTGTGATTTACTACATTCACATAAAATCGAAATGACAAGGAAGATCAACTTAAAATGGCAATAGAAATGTTGTAGTAAGTACATCTTTACCGTAAATGTCTTAACATGGTACCAGTTGTTAGAAATTAGTTAAAGATCAGAACCATGCCAAGATGTTTTTTTTTCTTATATTTGGTGAAAAGTGGAGACAATTGATTGGAAATGTGAGCTTCGTAATGCATGTTTTGTGTCATCAGTGTTGGATGATAAACAAGCAAATGTCTTACATGAATTCAGTGAGTCTGATGTGCCAGGGGAGAAAGCCCAGAGTGCTGTTGACAGGACCAAACTTCACCACTAGCTCTGGATCTGGAATATTTTTGGACTCTGGGAAAACAGCACAGCACGCTTCTCATATTATCTGCTGGGTTACGTTCATTAAAAAAAAAAAAAAAAGTCAACTAAGATAAGAATATACAAACATCAATTGCAATGAAGTTGGGATGCTGTGTAAAATGTACGGTAAATAAAATCAACCTATTTCCATTGAATACACTACAAAGACCAGATATTTAATATACAAACTGATGAACGTTCTTGGGTTTCTTGCACATATTGTCATGATGGTGTCATGAAGGGGTGATGTTTGAGTGATGTTTTGTCTCATGAGATGTTTTTTGTTTTGAAATGTTTTAGTTGTATCATCAAGTTTCAACTGAAGTGACGTTTGAGTTCGTGTCCTGTTAGTTTGGGTTCATGACTGTGAGGTCAAGTGTCAGGGACTAATGCAATAATTGTCTGTTAGGTACTGATGTAACAAGTGTCTGTTTACAAAACGTGATGTTCGTGATGGCAACCTTTAATCCTTTAGGTGATGTCTGGACCTATGTGATGTCGTTCTTTAGTCCTTTACGATTCACTGTCTGTAGGTGCAGTCGGAGAATTGTGTGTGGTTTGCCGGATTATTGTCCACCTGTCCTGTGTACAGCGTTTCTGAGTTTCTGCCTCGATGTGAATAAATAGATAAGATCTTATTTGTGTCTGCATTTGGGATCCAAACCTCTCCGTACACAGCACATGAAACAGAGGCTACAAAAAAAAAAAAAAAAAAAAAAACTGTAAATGTTGGGGAATGTTTAAAAACAACATTACCTATTTGGAACATTCTACAGGTGAGCAAGTTAATTAGAAATAAGTGCCACGATTGTCTATAAAGAGCACCCCAGAAAGGCTCAAGTTGTTCACAAGGCAAGCAAAGGAGTCGCCACATTGTGAACAAATATGTGAACAACAATACAGAGAATCTTAAAAGCGTTTCTCAACATATAATTGCAAGGAATTTAGGGATTTTATCACTTATCAGTATCATCAAAAGATTCAGAGAATCTAAGGAAATCTCTACAAGTGGTACGGCCGAAAACCAACATTGAATGCCGTCAGACGGCATTGCATTTAAAAGCAGCATCATTTAACATAGTCAACCTCATCCCATTTTTATTTAGTACATTTTTAGTTGGCTATAAATCTTGCATTTTACTCTTTATTTTAGTCCAAAAAACAATTTTATTCATCTAGTTTTAATCAACAAAAATTGTCAACATTTTAGTCTAGTTTTAGTCAGGATAATCATTTTACCCTTGTATATTTTTTGTTAGCGGATAATGTTTAACATTTCAGATCTAAAACTTTTTCACATAAAATTTTCCTCATCTTTTTGATGAAAAACAACTTGACACACAATTACAACAGCAACAAGTGGCTACTATGGCTCCATGCTATGAGCTTGTAAATTAGCCAGCATTAGTTAGCGGTCTGATTAACATTATTGTTGGAGCGTTATAGGCATTGGATTAATGTTGCATTGTAACTATAATTAAATTTCCTTTTTTTTTTCTTTTTTTTTTAAACTTTCACCGCGAATCCACCTCCTGTTTGTCCCATGTTTTTGTGCATGGTAACAGATTAGCAGAGACAAGATTTTACAAAATCACATTTTTCCTCTCATTTTTGTTCATGAACTAAAACGTCCATAGATTTTAGTCCAGTTTTTAATAAGCGACGTACATTTTTATCTCGTCTTCATTAGTCGATGAAAATGCATGCTGATTTAGTCCCAGTTATTGTTTATTAATGAACGTTTTAGTCCCATGAAAAATGTGTGTCGACGAAGTTATTTTTGTTTAGTTTTCGTTGACGAAATAAACACTAGTGCGGTGGTCTGATGAGTGCACATTTCAAATTGTTTTTGCAAATCATGGATGTCGTGTCCTCCGGGCCAAAGAGTTGAAGGCCCATCCGGATTGTTACAGTGCAAAGTTCAAATGTCAGCCATGGTGTGTGCATATGTTAGTGCTCATGGTACAAACAGGTTGTGGAACAATAGCTGCCATTACAGAAATCTCTTTTTCAGGGCCATCTTTGCTTCTTTCAAGAAAATACCAAGCCACATTCTGCATGTGTTACAGCATGGCTTCATAGTAAAAAAACGTGAGAACTACAATGGCCTGCCAGCAGTCCAGACCTGTATCCGATTGAAATGTGTTAGAGCACAAAATATGACAACGGAGACTCTGGATTGCTGAACTTGTTGAAGTTGTACATCAAACAAGTATGTGAAATAATTCCACTTACAAAACGTCAACAAATAACATCCTTAGTTTCAAATGCTGTTGTTAAAAGGAAACGTGACAAAAACACTTTGCGAAACATGCCCACTGTCCTAGCTTTTTGGAGTAATTATTTGTGTTAAATAAATATAAATAAACAGTGTGCACATTAAATATATTGTCTTTGTATTGTATTATAGGCTGAAAAGGATTTCAAAATCATTGTATTTCATGTTTTACACAAGGTGGCAAATCATTCGATCAAGTAATCCACAAAAAAAAAATAAAAATAAAAAATAATAAAACCAATTCAATCTTCCATCCGTCCATTTTCTGAACCGCTTATTCCACACAAGGGGCTCCAGCCCACTCAGCTGGCTTTGTTCAGTAGGTGGGATACACCCTGAATTGGTTGCCAGCCAATGCACAGTATAATTCAATCTTCATTAATAATATCAGGTCAGACTAGTTCTTCAGAACGTGAAGGTTAGTGACCCGGTCCTCTCCCTGGGACTTTGCATACTGCAGCATGTCTAGAGTAATGACATCTGATTTCTTAAGCACGACAACTTTCTCTATGCATTCAAGACATCTCGGGGTGCTCCTGTGTTTAGGGCTGGGCAATAAATCGAATTAATTCGATACATCGTCATTTTAAAAAATCAAATCGTTGAAAATTTGCTAAATCGTGAAATCGAATTTTGTCTTCTGGATGATTAAAAGCTGTTGTTCTTATGTTCTGTTACATCCAAATGCTTTTATGTGATGTAATTTTGCATTAAAACTGATCTAGAATCAGTATATGTTACTGGTGTCTGAACATTTTGCACAGGAATTATTTTTGAATAAATGAAACCTTGAAGTAAACGTTTGTTGGATTTATTAGGTTAAAATCGATTAAAATCGTAATCGTCCTGAATGACTGCAAAAAAAAAATCGAGATTTTTTTTTGGCCATATCGCCCAGCCCTACCTGTGTTTATTAAATAAATAAATAAATAAATAAATAAAAATCTGCCTTCTCTTTTTCTTGAAATTGGCTGTTTTTGTCGCCAACCTTTCTTTCATAGCATTATCTTTTCCTTCCACTTTGTGTTACTTTAAAATTATGTTTCGCGGAAAGCTGTCATGGGGCCGAGCTATGGTTGCTCATAAGTGATTTTAAAAAATAATAATAATAAAACACACACACACACACACACACACACACACACACTGCCCAGCGCAACATGGAAAACCCTTAGGGGCTGCATTAACATTCAAATTTGATGTCAAGCAGGAGACCGCAAAATGTCATCCTGTGGGCCGCAAATGGTCCCCGAGCAATGAATTTGAGACCCCTATACATTATATATCTACACAACAAGCTTCTGAATGTGATTTCGTTTCACATGGGTGACAATCACCTATTCAATTGATTTTGAACCTTTGAATTACAGCAAACGTGTGAATATAATATTTCTTAAAAAGTTACTGGTCTTTTTGATGTTTTAACACAAGCTTTCAGTCCCTTAAGTAATGCATGCGGCACAATGAATTATTTATGCATTGCTAGCATCAAGGCAGTTGCACCAAATGGATTATTCCAAGATTACATTAGATGGTAAAATAGGACTGGGCAGTCAATTACCGGTAATCCATTTTGGAGTCAAGCTAAAGTTTTGCCTCACAAATTTTTTTATTTTTATTTTTTAAGCATCTTCAGTAGTGGGCATTTCTACATTGATTATGCCAGCATAATCAGTCAAGTCTACTGTAAGTACGGTAAGTAGTTTGCTCAACAGCTATCCCAAGCATAGGGCGGACAACTTATTCAACATTTGCAACAGAGACATGAAATTGGAGCACGTGCACGAAGAAACAGACATTTGTGGAATCATTTTCAAATAGCTTTACATACTCCCAAGACAGAAGATCGAGCAAAGGCAGTTGCAACATTGTGGTCATTTATGCGGTTAAAAGGTAGTGAAGTAGCAACATATTGATCTACTAACTTCAATGGACGGAACATGAAATAAACATCCCTGAGTAATAATTGCTATAATAAAATAGCTCTCTATCCATGCTACAAGTGACCCATCAGAAGGGGTTTCAGTTTCCGGCTGTGGCTTTATAACATGGAACAGGACGTGCCAAATGCATGATGTTTTAGACACGTCATGAAAATGCGCAGCTTACAGCGTTACCTCTGAGCAGTGCGTCTAGCATCGAGACGGTAATGTCTTTGGAGCTCCTCTCTTTGTTTTCCACAGAATGACAGAGTTGCTGTGCAGCCCGAACAATACTCTGCTTCCCATCTTCTGGGGACAACACCTTCACTGTGGGCCTGCATGACAGCACTGAAACACACAAAAAACATTTCCCACTTACAGGGATGACTACAATATATCCCACCGGATGTCGAAGATTTTCAGGTGCATTCAAATATACAAATGATGTAGTCTAGTTGCGTTATCTATTAAATTAGTTTCAATTGAC
Organism: Festucalex cinctus; assembly: GCF_051991245.1. Taxonomy (NCBI): domain Eukaryota; kingdom Metazoa; phylum Chordata; class Actinopteri; order Syngnathiformes; family Syngnathidae; genus Festucalex; species Festucalex cinctus. Next base: position 18,207,281 of record NC_135431.1, read on the forward strand.
ATTAAAAATATAAAGTCATCATACGAAATACCTTTACCATTTTCCAAATTAAATTATGACCCATGTTCCACACACCAAACTAGTTCACACATAAAATCATAAAGAGGAAAGGTGCTGCTACGTTCAGATGAATGTTTCGTACAAATTAGCATTTACATTTTGAAAACGTTTTTTCTTTTTTTTCAAACAAATCCATTTTAATTGAGATGTTTATGCAGTTAATACAGTATATTCATACAATGGTGTCACTAACGTTTATATAATTTTGTTGCTGTTTCAAATTGTTGCATTTCATGACATGACAAAAGAAATCAGAAAACAAAAATAATGTCCTCCCTCTTCTCCAAATATCAGTTCAGCACATGAAACAAGTCAATTGCCAATATTTTAAAAAATATATATTTCACAGTTCTCATTGCACACAGCCTTCTGAGATGCCAATGTATTTGCAGCCCTGTGCCTTAACAGCAAAACTGAATAGGAACACAGTGACTAACCCTACAAGTTGTATTATTCAGTTCAGCAGTGAGAAGTGACACCCGATTTGTGGCCTTTTCCGTACAATAATCACAAACAAGGAAATACACGAGTGAATTAGTGTGGCTTACCGTAAATTGTTATAATTGAAGCCATTAATTCTTACCCGACCGGTCAACCTGGTAAAATTAGATTTTTGATTGTAAAATACGCTGGGGAATTATTGAGACAACTTCTAAATCAATCTAGGGTTGGAGATACAGCCCCCTTCAATCAACTGTGCAGCCTCTTTTACAAAACAAAACAAAACAGAATTGTTACATTATCGCAATAGCAGAAAAATATTACAGTACTTTTTATACAGAACCCATTCATCACACGGAAAGCGGGTTCAGAGGTTACAGCTTGCTCCAGAACAGATGAGTGCTTTTTGGTGAACTGTCTTTAAGCTACATGAACCCCAGTAAGAGCTAGGTACACCAAAAGGAATTTAAACTGCCATCAAAACTGAAAAAAACACCAACTTTCCAATACCTACTTTGACCTTTTCATGATTGAATTTATTTAACTTTACCCTAGAGTAATGGCACAATAAAAGACTTCTGTACACCATTACATAACGCAGTGTCACAATCAGGCCATTTGAGCAGCTTGACAGATGTGCGGAAGCCTTACCATTATTATGGTGTTTGTTGGTGCAATCACTCAGAAACTCCACATTATATTTGGATCCCTCTGTACCTAACAGATGCTGCTGTTGTATCAAAATCACCTCAAGCAAACGGGAGTTGTTCTTCCTAAAAATACCTGGGAAAAAAAAATAAGTGTGACAGCATGAGGAGAAGAACACCAAACACTTTACAATACTGTAGTGACTAGTAAGTGGATATTTACAATTAAGGTATGACAATATATTGTTTTCATAAATGAGGTTGATCCTAAATGCGCATATTCCAAAACTTGGTACAGTTCACATTATGTTCTTTGATTTATAATCTACGATTATCTTGCCAAACTGTAACAAAAGAAACTGAGATTTGGAGAAGTTAGCCTCGACTGAGCAACTTCGCAAGTTGAGTGTAGTCGAGATATCAATTAGCTGTGACTTATAAACTAACCTCCACATAGGGTTGCACAGTATACTCTTACTAGAAAGCTACAGCAGTTTTTGTTCGAACGATAAAGGAAAAACAAGTGCATGCTTTTCACACGTGTACATTTTGTGCCAAAAATCTTCCTTTTGTGAAGTTTTAGACTATAGGCTACAAATCCCAGTGCCTGAAAGAATCATATTTTTGTTTAAAAACAGCAGTCAGTTTTTATTTAATCAAGATGGAATATAATTATTTTATACCTTCCATGTCATTTTTAATTGAAATAACTACAAAGGCTGGGAGTTGACAACTCTACCACTGAGCCATGTCACACCATTAATATATGAGACTTGATTGAACCGAGCCTAATTTTTCTGAGGGAAAGCAGTGCACATCTTAAACAGTTAGACTAACTTATTGGACATACACTATGGCAAGATAGGAGATAAACAAAATGAAGATAAGGCAAATGTGGGGTTCAACCAGGGTCAAACCATCGGTGGCTGCATACACAATAAACCCAAATGAATTTAAAATGGCTGGGGAATTGATCTATGTAAGAAATGTATTCAATGTGGGAAGAAAGTAGCGTTTAGTGCAAGCAATCGGTCAGCCTAAAACCTGACACAAATTAGTCTATCTTTAGAAGATACATTTACATTGTAGTGCCATTACATTAGATAGAGTAGTGTATGTTTACCGTGATTATCATAGATGCTGACATAAGATATACCAACAGCCATGCACCACACAACCAGGTTGGCGATGTCCGTGTAGCTGGGCTCCTCTTCGGCTACTATCAGGCCGATGTGGCTCGGCAACTTCTCCAGAGACCTGCCGTCAGTCAGCCACCGCTGTCGGCGATTAAGGGCGAATTTTCCGGCAGTGCCATTAGCGTCAGCGTTATGATTTAACTTCCTCCGATGGTCTGGGAAGCCAGCTATGGCCATTGGGAGTAACAATGTGGCCATCGCCCGTTCCCACAGCCGCCCCTTCCAGTTTCGAAGCCGGACACGAAGCCAGGAGACAAGTGCTCGGTTGCTGTGGAGCAGGAACAGCAAGAGCCGCCACAATAAACTGTACAACAGCGCCATAAATGTCCTTCACTAATTCTAAATTGTTTAGAGATATTATAAGTGCGGTACAAGCTTATTATGTCCAAGTACTAATTGCCTGACAAATCCTTGTCGATGTCACCCGCCTGCCGCCATGTTGCTCGCTCGCTGACAACCCCTGACCTCTGAACCCTCAGCGTGATTACACGTAACTAGCGGATTGGTTGACAAAACATGACGTCACAGAAAATGGGGCGTAGTCTGTACTGTGTAAATTATTGGCCTTCCCAAGACTTGTGCTTGGCTGATGCTTTTCTACAGGACAGCAGCAGAGGGCGAAATTGCGCAGTAAACATGTGGCAAGGAACTATGGTAATAAGAAACGAAGAAGACCAGCGAAGTACCGGCGGAACTTGAAGATGGTTTAAAAACACGGACTTGTTAAAAATTCCAAAATATATATATAAGAATGGCGTCTAAAGCACTGAAGCGAGCCGGCCTTTCTCCTGAGTTATGCGAACAACTCAAACGACATAAAATAGAAAGTTGTAAGGTAAGTTGCTTTAGATCCAAATCAATAGTGAGCAATATTTTTTCTCTTTCTTTGTAGTAGTAACAACAGTAGTAGTAATAGTAGTAGTAGTAGTAGTAGTAGCAGCAGCAGCAGCAGCTGTTGTTGCTGTTGTTGTTGTACTATAGGCCTACTCTAATTTGTAGGAGTAGTAGAAGAAGTTGTTTTTTATTTTTCTAAATTGTTACATTCTGAAATAAATTATTTACCTAGCAAAAGTACGAAATAAGCTTTCCAGACATTTTCAGATCATGTTTATTGCAGCCACATCTACCTATTCCAATCATGATACTAATTTCCATAATACCTAATTAATGTACTGTAATCAGTTTACTAAAGCATTATGGCAGTTCTTGGAAACGACCACAGACATGCAAAGAAATGATCAAACCATTGTGTTTTAGTTTATAAACTCGTTTCCTTGATTGTGAACACATGACCAAATGTTTACATGTCATCAGCAAAGGCAAAAATGTCATCTGAAACCTAACATTGATGTATGCTGAAAGAAAGAAATAATCGGGTCAGAAATAGCCCTTAATAATTTGATAAAATAACTCAAAAATACATTTTTCATTGGATGTCAGTTATTCCTGTATATGTGCTATAAGTAATCAGTGACTACCTAATCAAAATCACACCTGTGTTTGCAAATCTAATATGGCAGCCATTTACAAGTTGAAAGCGACTACTGACAGATGCAAATAAGTTGTTAATTATGTGCACCAAACTAGGTGATTTTTAAATTTATTTATACATGCAGGTACTGGAGAGCATAAACAAACTCTTCTTCAAAGTAACTGTCACATCTGTGTAGCCATTGTTCAGAAAATTGAAAATCAATAAAATGAAATGGCATCTTTGGGAAAAGCCATAAACGGGGATGACAAAAAGAAATTCCCTTCCAGCATACCTAAAAACAACAATAACAACCACAATTTTGCAAGGGGTATCCCTGCCATTCAGTGAAAGAAGTGACAGGGAAGTAGTGCTGTCGTTTGTGAATGTGTGGTCAGTTTTATTATGCTATTTTCCGACTTGAACTGTCTGTCCCAAATGACCATTTAACACCACAATTTTACCAATCTGGTTGTTGCCATATTATACATGAATGAAAACAATCATGTTTTATTCAGTATTATATTCCTCCACAGGATCTGTTGACACACACTGCTTTTGAAGCAATGTATGCTGCAGGATTGAATTACCAGAAAACTTTGGAGATGATGGAGACTGTGAGCAGGGTCATTGCTCCTCCACCCACTACGGTGGGTGCAAAATCTTCCCCATAATGAGCCTCATTATCTGGTTTGCATTAGTCCCCAACAGGGCCATGTTTTGACCTTCACACTCTTGGAAATTGTCATTGACATAGTTGCTTTCATATCATATCAACAAACTTTCTTCAGACATGTGGATGTGATTTTAATGACAATGGCAATAATGTATACTGTAATCAGTTGTAAACACACAATTCATAATCCATAACTTACTTTAGAACTTCTGCTATTTCTGACAGGCCTTGGAGTTGTGGAAGCATCACTCAGGTTCTTGCTTCTCGACATCAATACCTGCTCTGGACAAAGTGCTACGAGGAGGTCTTCCATGTGGAAACATCACAGAGGTACACCAAGAAATAAAATTAATTGGATTATGACTTCTGTCTTCTGCTTTGAACTCAATTCTCAACTTTATTTGTAAAGCACTTTAACCCAGCCATTGCTGCATACAAAGTATGTTTAAAGTAGGACTGTGGTTTTTAATTAGACCGTCAAATTGGTGCTGTTGTAAAATCAAGCTTTCTTTATCTTAGGCAGCTTCTCCTTTCTCAGGAGCACTTAGATTCAGTAATGCATGCTTGCGTTACATCTCTGCTGGATTACTGCAATGCAAACTTTATTTTGGAGTTAGACAGTCCTCGGAGAAGGCTTGCATCCAGGAAGGTCATTTAGCATAGATTTACCTTGTAAAGTGGATGACATCACCATGCCAAATAACAGGTGCATGACGCACCTTAAATATCTCAAGAAGAAGTTCAGTGTTCCTCAACTGAGAGGGTTGAGGCAAGCATTGATTGCTTCTCCTTAAATGTCCGAATGTTGCACAGAATTTTTTTGACGTTGAATTTTGTTCACTGAATTTTTTTGCAGGCAGTTTTTTACACTGATTTTTTTTTTTGAGACATTGACTTTTTTTTTTTTTACACTGATTTATTATTACATTGAATATTTTTCCCCTTTAATTTTTTTAAATGATGTATTTTTTTAACGTTAAATTTGAATGGTGAAAAAAAAAATCAGTGTTATAAATTTGATGCAGGAAAAAAAAAATCAGTGTTACAAATTCAAATTAAAAGTCTGATGGCACTGATTTACTTCCATAGACATGACTCAGAAGAAAGAAGATGTTAAGATTATTTGTGCTTGAAAGTACAATTTAACGTCACAAACCTTTTTTGACTGTATGTAATTGTAATCATCACACTTTGGGGTTGGTGTATAGGAGCACAATACAAGTTTATTTCTTGTATTATTCAAATTGTGTTTGGCTTGTAACATGGGGACATCACCCTAAAAATGTCATGGGCAGTAATTGTTGAGAAGAGGTTCCCCCATGCCCAAGCCAAACTTTTGGGCAATAATTCCAAAAGGTATGTTTGGTGCAAACACAACACTCATCACCACCAAAAGAACATCATGCTTTGTGGCTGTTTTCCTCTGATAGAACTGGAGCATGAGTCAAGGGGTGGTTAATTATTACCAGTTGCAAATACCAGTCAATGTTATTCAGGCTTCTGCTAGGGAGCAAAAAAAAAAAAAAAAGTCAGGAAGACTATGAGAACATCTGAACTTTATTTGGGGTTAATTAAATGCATTTTAAAATGTGGAAGTTGTGGGTATTGTTTTTTTTTTTTTCACCCAATTTATTTGTAAAGTGCACTAGTCGCCGTTCTGGTGAAAATCATTTTGAAATTAGTTATCATGGCCTCATTCTTTACATCACAAAATCCTGGCCTTTAAATACTTTTCTGTGGCCTTTTTCTAACTACCGTAAATGCTATCCATGCTACTCTTTATAGGTGACCGGGCCATCTGGCTGTGGGAAGACTCAGTTGTGTTTGATATTGAGTGTTGTGACCACTCTACCAAAGGAGTTGGGCGGTTGGGATCGCAGTGTGATCTACATTGACACTGAGTCGGCATTCTCTGCTGAGAGGTTAGTCTCTGCAGCCTCCCAATATCACAGGAAGCAGACAAAAAAATCCAAGTTTGTTCATGTCTCCGAGTTTGCATATTGGGTAGAATCATATATGAATTCTATATGAAAATCTGACAACTCATCTTGTTGTTGGTGTTGGTCATCCAAGTATTACTGTGTGTGGTACCAGGCTGGTGGAGATTGCACAGAACAGGTTCCCAGACTACTTCACCTCTAAGGAGAAAGTACTGCAGATGGCAGGTCGGGTCCATATCTTCAGGGAGATGACCTGCGAGGATGTCCTTCGCAGGTAGACCATACCAGAATGATTTTTATTTTCATCAGTGAAGCCACTATAAACATTGTCATTTGTCAATAGAACTAGAAAATCACAAATATTTTCTATACTGTATCTGAAATTTGTCATTTATTATACTCAGTATAATCCCTAAAAGGAAATTTCAATTTACACTCGACTGTATATTTTGTTGCACACCACAAGGAGAACTAAATCACACACACGCAAACTGTGCTGCACCAGGTGGCAGGGATACTGCCTGGCTAAAAGGCACCTCGTCAAGTAGTCAGGAGTTAGACTTGCATCTCTCCAGCAACTAGCAACTATTTTTTCGGTCGGGGTTCAAACCGTGACCCTTTTGGTCCAAAGCCCAAGTCCTTAAAGATGATCTTATGCCACCCTTCTTAGATAATAGCCATATGTGTAACCACAACTGAATATTGTTTTCTTTTGCACTACCTGCACTTCCTAAATGCATCTCTATTTTAATTGCCAGACTGGAGAAGTTGGAGGAGATCATCATCTCAACCAGAGCCGGCCTTATTATTCTCGACTCAGTTGCTTCAGTGGTTAGAAAGGAGTTTGACACAACGTTGCCTGGCAACCTGATGCACCGTAGCAACCTGCTAGGACAAGAAGCTACCACCCTCAAATATTTGGCCCATCAATTCGACATTCCTGTAAGTAGTTTTACAATGTGTGTTCTTTTTCCTTTACTTTCAAACAATGTAAGTTATCCATCCCATTTTTATCATGTCACTCTCTAAAGGAAACATCATACATTTATGCTTAGGTGCAAAGTTGTACGGAAAAACTTGATTTTGGGGGGGTATTATATAAATTATATGTAGGCAAGCAAAATAAACTCAGTATTCCACAACATGTCTTCTTTAAACACAACGTCTCTAAGTCTCTCCAAGGATTCCGTAAGGATTTGCACGTTGATGCTTCCTGGTGCATAGGCAGAAACAGTCAGAACCCATTCAACCACCAGAAGGCGGAGGTGAACTGCCACATACATTTAGCACAAATCAAAAGTTACCAAAAGGCAATAAGTATGCTTGGCACCTTTCATTTGGGGCAACTTGAGTTGTTCCTCATGACCTCTCACATCCGATCAGGTTCATTCCCTGACAGAGAGGAGAAATTTCACATCCCTCCAGAGTCTTTCTGTAGTTGGGCATTTGACCACCAAGGTGCCTTCCCTCTCTCACTGCATCTGACTCACTTGGCTCTCCCATGGGTGTTGAGCACATAGATCACTACATATCTTTGCAGACGGAAACACACTTAAGGTCTCTTAGCAGGATAGCGATGACACAAATCAATTTGATTGGACAATTACCAAATTTCTGGTTCTGCTTTTTCTATTTACTGACTCAGACTAGTTTTATTAGCCATTACAAAGAGTAATATAGTACGTGTATTGTACTTGAATGTATTTACATTCATAGAGTAGTTAGTTAGTTTTGCTACAACACGAAGGAATAATGATCCATTAAAGAAAAGTCCTATCTGTATGTACTATACATGGAGTGGTTAACACTGTAGTGTCAAGTAATCCCCACTAGATGGGAGTGGTGGTGTGCAGTAGCATTGGTTCTAAATTCAAGACCAAGAATTATAATCTTGAACATATGTAAATTTATGAAGCACATTGTATGGTAAGAAAAGGCTTAATGCTGATACAACCTAAAATTTTGTGACAATTGTTTTGATGTTTTCATTTTTTTCTTTCTTCTTAGAACTCAGTATTATTCATTGGCAACCTGCAAGAATCAATGTCGTCATCATCATCTCTCTCTCTCTCTCTCTCTCTCTCTCTCTCTCTCTCTCTCTCTCTCTCTCTCTCTCTCTCTCTCTCTCTCTCTCTCTCTCTCTGCATCTTTTGATATTTTCAGAGGTTGAATTTGCGAATAGAGATGTGCATACGAATTTTGGTGACCATTACATTTTGGTATCCATCCATCCATCCATCCATCCATCCATCCATCCATCCATTTTCTTGGCCGCTTATTCCTCACAAGGGTCGCGGGGGGTGCTGGCGCCTATCTCAGCTGGCTCTGGGCAGTAGGCGGGGGACAACCTGGACTGGTTGTCAGCCAATCGCAGGTTTTGGTGACCATTCATAGCATTTTTGTGTCATTAAGCGACATTTAACTCTTATAAATCCGCAGTTGACCCAAGGTTATGTAAACTTTCAAGCACAACTGTACATAGTGTCTCTGATTGGGTCCTTGAGGAAAATGTAACACAATTCATAACTCCAAACATTGCTTTTAGTGTGACTGGGACAATAATTAAGATAGGATTGTATTTCACGACCAACGTCAAGCCAAAAACTCTTGCAAAATGTGAATTTTAAGATGAGTTAATCTTGAGTTATTCATTCTAGAAAGATGAGTTGGAAAAACTCATAGTCAGTCACCATGGTAACAGACTTTGTGAACACCACTGGCAAAAATTATGGAGTCATTGCTCAAGGATGATCATTTGAATGTGTAATATTGGAGAAAATAGTCAAGTCACGGGATGTTCCAAAAATATAGATATTCAAACATCCACCATTCTGGCGTTAAGATATACTTAAAACAAGCAAGTGTTGTACAGTAGTCAGTGACCATTTTTTTGTAGAGAAAAGTATAGGAAAAAAATAAAGAATCACTTTGTTCTGTGGTATCAGCTTGGAATTTTCTGTTGTAATACAAACATCTACATCAGCTTGAATCTGCTAATTAATCAGCAGTTAAATTGGAGTACTCACACCTTGGGGAGCTGTGGCGCAAAATGGATTGACAAGAATCCTGGCTGTAATACAAGAGATGTCAATTGGAATGTTGCAAAAAGTGCCAAGGCCTGCAAATACAGTTGTGTTTGAAAGTTTAAATACCCTTGGGGTATGTAAACTTAGGAGCACAATTGCAGATGTACAATAGGTAAATGTCGCTTTTTTTTTTTTTTTTTTTTTTTTTTAAGAGCTCAGAATTGTTCATTCGGTAGTCTTACCGATTCAACGTCTTGTCATCATTGCTCTTTTTTTTTTTTTGTGTGTGTGTGTGTATGTGTGCGTGCGTGCGTGTGCGTGCGTGCAAATACGTATAAATTTATACTCATTCATTCACCTAAAACCTTATAAATATCCCATTACCCTTCGCCTTAACCAGGTACTTCAGAATCTTGCCAGAGTCGTGAGGTTTAAATGGTCAGGAGACCAGAGAAAAGGTCAGAAAAAAAAGAAATAAAGAGAAAAGAAAGGTAAATCAAAGTGAAATCCAGCACCGACCAAACACTTCCTGCCTTCCCCATGATTACAAAATCAAAGTCTTACGCCAACCCCGGAAGCCTCTAAATTCCAGCAAATTTAGCGAGATCTCAAGAGCCCAGAGGAAAAACTAAAGAGAGGAAGGAGGGAAGGATCGATAAGGCAGAGTGAGATCCATAGAAGCCAGTACATCCAATCCATCAAAGTGAAGTCCAGCACCAACAAGACCCCTCCTGCGTGGTTACAAAACCAGAGTCTTATGCCAACCCCAGAAACCTCATACTTCTAATAAATTAAGATCTCAAGTGACCAGAGGAAAAACTAAAGAGAGGAAGGAGGGAAGGATAGATAAAGCAAAGTGAGAACCACAGACACCAGCACCAACTGATTCAAGGGGCTGTGGGAGGGAGAGGGTACTTCTGTTGAGTTTCAGTAGATGCTGGTGCGACGGATCTGGCATGCATAAGGACCACCACCAAAGAAAGAAGCCGTCAACCGCGGTCCAGCAAAGCGAGCACTCCCCCCCCCCCCGGAATCCCCAGGCCGCGGCAGCACCAAGGCCACCCCCAAGCCACCCGAGCGGACACCGGTCGGCGAGCCGACCCAGACACCCGGAACACCCCCGCCCCAGCCCCGGCCCACACCCCCGAGCCCAAGGCCGCAGAACGAGGCCCAGCGGGCCCCCACAGCGGCCCACCCAAACCCGCCATCCACCACGATCCAGGCCCCACCACCCCCGACCCCCAAACCCCCGAACACACCCCGACCCCCAGCACCCAACCCCCCACCCACCCATACCTCCACCCCCCCCCAAACAAGCCGCCCCCCCCCCCAGACGGCCGCCACCCCCCCCGCGAACCCGGCTCCCCGCGAGAACCCCCCACCCCCCCCCCCCCGGAAACCGGCACCGGGCAGCAGCGCAGAGAGGGAAGATGTGCCCACCCCACCTCCAGCCGCGCGAGATTTGCACAGCGGCGGGAGGGGGGAAGCAGAGGAGGAAGCACCAGGGGAGAAGGCGGAACACCAGAACACCGAGCCCGGTGGGGAGAGGCCCCGGTCGTCACGCCAGAGTACTAGTGACACCTAACCCTGTTACTGAGTCCGCCAGCTCGCCGACTGGCGAGCTCTACCCTTACACCGTGAATGTGGCCCCACCCAGTGTATATACAAGTGTGTGCGTGTGGTGCATTAAAATTGGGAGCAGGTGAGTCGGAGCAGAGGGAAAAAAATTTCCCCTACTCCGACACACCCGTATCCCCCCCAAAAAAATGAATATGTATATGTGTGGTGCATTAAAAAAGGGAATGGAGGGACAAAGTGGTGGGGCAGGGACACAAATGGGGGGGACCACAGCGCTGCCAGGCACTGCAGTCCATCCCCTCTGATGGCTCCCCGCCCCAACTCACCCCTCCCCTTGGACGTGAGGTGCATTAAAATTGGAGGGGAGTTGAAGGGTGAAGACGGTGTTTCCACCCTTCCCCACCCCACCAAGAAATGTGTTGTGTGCCCTATGTGTATATTTACAAAGTGTATAGTGCAAGCTAGTGAAGTGAGTAAGAGGAGCGACCAGCGGGGCCTCACCCAACCCGGCGGGTGTAGGTGGCACGCCCGCCCCCCAGCACCCCCACCCCCACCCGCCCCCCACCTCATCCACCCGGCACCACAATGGGCGGACAGCCAGCGCAGCAGGGCTACCGGACAGCCCACCGGCCACCGGAGCCCGCCCGGGGCGCCAGGAGATACCGGAGTGGGGCAGGCCCCAAACCCTCGCCCGGCCCCCGGAGCCCGACGCCCGGGCCGGGGAGGGAGCCCCAGGCCCAGGGAGAGGGAGGGGGAGGGGCCGCAGGGCAGACAGGGAAGGGGGGAAGACGACAAGAAGGCGAAAGGACGGCTGCAGGGCAGGAGGCGGGGGGGGGGGGGGAGGGCGACAAGGGAAAAGGGACCGGGAGGCAGAGGAGGATGGGCGGGAGGAGGCGAGGAGGGAGAGGCGACGGGGGGGAGGAAGGGGGAGGGGAGAGGGAACCACGGGGCACACCGGAGGCCCACCCACCCCGAACCGCGCCGCCGGGCATGGAGCAGCGGACCGCGCCGGGACGGCACCGTCCCGGGCACCAGGGGAAGCACCCCAACACCGCACCCCACAGGGGGCCCAGGGAGCGGCCAAGACGCAACCGCCACCGAGCAGACAACGGGGGGGGGGGGGCAGAACCACCCCCGCCCGACCACAGGGGACGGCGTCAAGAAAATTGACTAATTAGCATGCAGTAACACCAAGTGTTGATGCTTAGTGCCCACTAGAAATAGATCTTAAGGAGTTATTGAGTATAGTGTCGTATAGTGTGGTATGCTCGAGCCCACTAGCAGCAACTAGGTTCCTGACTATATAAAAATAAAAACAATCAGATACAAAATACCAAATACAGAAGCAGCGAAAACAGAAGTTGTAACGATGTGGTGGCTCTCGTTAACAGGCAGAATCTTGGCAGGATTAAGTTGCCAAATTGAGATTAAAATATTCTATGTACATAGACCATATTTGTTTAAATCTTGATACTTGATTTTTATTTAAGGCAGAGATTTTTTCCATTGAGATATAATTTATTAGTAAGTTTAACCAGTGGTCGATATTTAGAGATTGTTTATTTTTCCAATTGACAAGGATTATTTTTTTTGCAATAGTAAGGGCTATAAATATAGATTGAGATTGTTTACATGGTAGCTCAGTTATTGTTAAGTCACCTAGTAAACACAATCTTGGAGATAAAGGAAGCCTACAGTTTAATATATCAGCGAGCTTTTCCAAGATTTTAGTCCAGAAATGCAGCACTGGAGTACATGACCATAAAGCATGAAGATAAGTATCGGCAGTGTTTTGTGAGCACTGGAGACAAATGTCGGAGTCAGAGAGTCCCATTTTTTTCATCATATATTGTGTAATATATGTTCTATGAAGTATCTTATATTGGATAAGTTGCAAATTTGTCTGTTTGGTCATTTTAAATACATTTTCACAGATTTGGGTCCAAAAGTCTGGTTCCGGAACTATAGACAAGTCTTTTTCCCATTTTAAAGTCGGTAAATACGTTTTATTTGTGTATAAAAATAACTTATATATTTTTGATATTTTCTTTATTGTTGTTGGAGAAAGCTTTATAATATCTTTAGCTAAGACCGGCAGTTGGAGCGTATCCTGAAGTGTTGGGATTTGTTTCTTAACCATATTTTTAACTTGCAGATAATGTAAGAAATTTCCCTTTTTTATTTCATATTTCTGGACCAAGTTTGTATACGATATAAACTTATTATCTGAGAAAAGATGATGAAGGTGTGTAATTCCTTTCTGCTCCCATAGGCTTAAATGGAACGACTGATTATTAAGTTGAAAGTCGGGGTTATGCCAAATGGGAGAGAGCCCACAGGGCGCCAATTGGGAGTTTGTAATTTCTAATGCCTTCCACCAGGCAGTCAGGGTGGCGGCTATCATTGGGTTTTTAAAACAATTATGTCGTCTTATTGATTTTGTAATAAAGAGTAAATCTGACAGTCTAAGATTATTACAATCCTTCTGCTCCAATTCCAACCAACAGTTAGTATCTCTGTTGGGTTGTGTCCATAGCACAAGATATTGTAGTTGATTAGCTAAATAATAGTACATAAAGTTTGGTGCCTCTAAACCTCCTTTAGATTTACTTTCCTGAAGAGTAGATAGACTAATTTTGGCTTTTTTTTTATTCCAATAGAATTTTATGATAGCAGAGTCCAGCGATTGGAACCAGTTAGACGTAGGTTTAAATGGAATCATTGAAAATAAATAATTAATCTTTGGTAAAACTTTCATTTTTATAGTAGCTATCCGTCCTATTAAAGAGATCGGAAGATTATTCCAGCGCTCCAGGTCACTACGGATACTATCCAATAATGGTGAAAAATTTAAAGAAGTTAATTCAGTTAACTTAGGTGAAATTTTAACACCTAAGTATTTTAAATTACCTGTAGGAAAGGAGTAGTGTGGATCCTGACTTGTAGGATTCCATGAATTTTCTGTAATAGGTAATAATGTTGATTTTGTCCAGTTAATAGAGTAATCTGATAAGTGAGAGAATTTAGTTATTAATTTAAATGCTTCCCCTAGCGAGATAGCAGGTTCTTCTAAATAGAGTAATATATCATCGGCATATAGATTAATTTTATGTTCTATTGTCCCGGAGTGGATTCCTTGGATCCGTCTATCCTGACGTATAGCTAATGCAAGCGGCTCAATAAATATAGCAAATAATAAAGGAGAAATTGGGCACCCTTGTCTTGTTCCCCTTTGTAAAGTAAAACTCTGTGATGTAATCCCATTAGTAGTAACTGTAGCTTTAGGAGAATCATATAATATTGAGACCCATTGAATGAATGACTCCCCGAAGCCGAATTTATTTAAGACAGCAAAGAGGAAGGACCAGTTAACTTTATCGAATGCTTTTTCTGCATCCAGCGAAATAACAACTGCCTTTTTATCATACCGCTGTGACATACTAATCAAGTTAAAGAGCCTCCTAATATTATTAGTAGAATGACGACCTTTAATAAAACCTGTTTGATCACTATGAATAATTGTCGAGATTACCGTCTCTAATCGAGATGCCAAGGCCTTAGCGATAATTTTAATATCGGTATTAATTAGTGATATCGGTCGGTAACTTGACGGGAGGGTAGGGTCTTTTTCTGGCTTTAATAAAAGTTTAATTGCTGCTATATTCATATCTTGACGTATATCACCTTTACTTTTAATTTCAGTTACTACTCTTAGAAATAATGGAGCAAACATTAACCAGAAATGTTTAAAAAATATAGCCGGAAAGCCGTCTGGACCAGGTGCTCTGCCATTAGGCATACTGTCAAAAGCACGATACAACTCATCTATAGTAAGCGGGGTATCGAGAATATCTTTATGTTCAATAGATAACTGAGGTATATTTAAGCTGTTTAGGAATTCCTCAATATATTCAGGGTTAGGTCTATTAATTTCTGTGTATAGATTTCGATAATAGTTATAAAAAATATGGTTAATTTCTTCTGGTGATTGTGTGCATTCACCATTTATATCTTTAATAGCCGTTATAAGAGATTTTTCCCGATTCCGTTGAAGTTGATTTGCCAGGAATTTACCTGATTTATTATTATGTTCAAAATTATTATATCTCAACTGTTGTATTATAAACTCTGTCTTTTTAGATAACATGTTATCTAACTGTATTTTTATATTCTGTAGTTCTATCCATATTTGATTATTTGGGTTTAATACATATTCATCCGTTAGTTGTTTAATTTTATCTTCCAGGTATTTTTCTAATTTTTGATCCTGTTTCTTTTTATAAGTTGAATATGATATAATTTTCCCTCTAATTACCGCTTTCCCTGCTTCCCAGAGAAGAGATGGAGATATATTTGGAGAGTCATTTATTTCCAAAAAATCTGCCCACTCCCTTCTAATAATTTTATCAAACTCTACGTCTTTCAGTAATGAGATGTTAAAACGCCATATCGGGGGAGGTTTAAAGGTAGAGTCAATTTGTAGAGTGAGGGAGACTGGTGCATGATCACTTATAATTATAGAATGTATTTTTATAGCAGTTTTATCAACAATAGAATTATTTGTAAGGAAAAAATCAATTCTTGAGAATGATCGGTGCACAGCAGAGAAGAAAGTAAATTCCTTCTTAGTTGGGTTTTGAAGTCTCCAGCCATCGCTGAGGCCAAAATCCTCCATATATTCATCTATTACTTTAGCGGATCGTAATCGCCTTGTATATATCGTATTAATAGAACGATCTATTAACGGGTTCAAGACCGTGTTAAAATCACTTCCAATAATAATAGTAGAATTTGTTGCTAAATCGAGTAACCGAGAGAAAAATTCATGGAAAAAATCAGGGTCATCATTATTTGGGGCATATAAATTACCAATTGTATATACTTTATTAAATATAGTTACCTGGATAATAATATATCGGCCCTCTAAATCTGTTACTATATTATTTAGAGTAAAGAATAAATTCTTATGTATAAGTATAGAGACTCCTCTTTGTCTACTATTATAGGAGGCAGAGTAAACTTGACTAAAATTTTTATCTATAAATAATTTTTCTTCTGATTTTTGTAAGTGGGTTTCTTGTAGGAGACAAATATCTGCCTTAAATTTTGAGAGATGGTCTAAAATTTTTATTCTTTTTGCCTGGGAGCGAGCGCCACACACATTCCAGGAGACCAGAACTAATTTCTGCATACAAGCAATATAGAGTCAGTCTTATGTATACATCTATATAAGCTGCTTATTAATATTAACATATTGTAGGATAGCAAAAGAGTAATTAGGCAATTTATATAATTTATATAAAGAGAGAGATAGCAAGTAGATAAGTATAATAGTGAAGAAACGTGGGGGGAAGTGAGTGTGAAGGAAATCTGTGGGGGATTCAACATAACAATACACCAGTAAATGGTGACCTAAGCGAGATTATTATTATTATTATAAATTTATTTTTTTTAAGACTATATTTTTATATTATTATTATTATTATTATTATTACTATATAGCCTATGCATAATATAAATTCATATTCTATTTCGTAACCCATTATCCATACATATACATATACATACATATACAAATACATACATATACATATATACACATATACATACACATACATATACATATACATACGTCAAATAATCACACAATGCTCGGCTCTACCAATTGTCAGTTAGAACAGCCAAGGGGTCGAGGTTGGGTTTCGGAATAGCTGGCCGTCGATATATAATTTATCAACGACCATCGAAGTCCGTTTACCCTCCTGTCTATTTTGTTTCATTATAGGAAACAGTACTTTTCGCCGCTCGTTTATCTCTCTTGGGAATTGATCATTCATCCCGAAAGATGTCCCTTTGAGCTCCCGTCCTTTACTTTTTACCAATTCTTTATGTTTAAAATGTTCGAACTTAGCAATAATAGGACGGGGCTTATTGCCCTTACGAGCTCCGAGCCGGTGTACACGGTGAAAAGAGATATTATTTACCGTCTCCTGTGGGATCTTTAGCGATGATGTCATGAATTTTTTTATCTCACTCTCTGGATTATCTGGAGAATTTTCGGATATACCTGAGAATATTAGATTTTCCCGCATACTACGGGATTGAACATCTAAGACCGTTTCCTTTAGCATTTTATTTTCCTTTTTAATCGTCTCCAACTCGGCTGTGACAGCGACGAGAGAGGAGCGTAGCTCGGAGTTATCGCGTTGGAGATCGCTTACCTGTTGGCTAACGAATTCCAAACTTGCCTTTAATTCTTTGACGTCCTCGCGGATAAGACAGAGGACGTCAAGTTTTTTATTTATGGAATCCAGCATACTCACCGATACGTCGGCGGTTGCTAAATCGTCCGTGTCTGTTGACGAGTCATTTTTCCTTTTTTTTTCCGAAGGATTATCCCGACTAGCCGCCAGATCATCCATCGCGCAGCTATAAAAATAATCGTCAATAAAACGTTCGAGGTCGTCCACACTGGATAATATTTCCATTTATTTTAAATGTCGCTTATTGACACCAAATGCTATGAATTTTCACCAAAATTCACATGCACATCTCTATATTCATGCCAACTTCAACCTCTGATATCAAAACAATTGCCACAGTGTTTTGGATTTTATGGGTATTAAGCCTTTTCCTCACCGTATAGTGCACTATGTAAATTTAATGCGACGCCTTCTTTAACATTAGTGATAAATTCCGTAAAGAGTCTTAGCCAACGAGCTGTAAAGGGGCACCAATTGCACGGTTTCCCATTATCATTTCTTCCTATGCTATTGTATCCCTGTTCTTTTGTCTATATAATTTTTCGTTGTCAAGCCGGTAAATGACTTGGGATAAATTTGAAAATTACATTTTCATCCATATGTAAACAAACGCTTTCCATACTCAAAACATTGCAATTTGTATGTTTTCGCTCCCCAGGTGGTCCTAACCAACCAGATCACAACTCACATAGGGCATCAAGGTGAGTACTGATCAGAAACAACAGTGTGTGTTGATGTTGGATTCAGTCAGGTTTTGGAGCACTCGAAAGACTTTTTTTTTCCTAGTTTGCCAAGAAGAGATACCATGAACAGTGGAACATCGGTTCACAAACGCCACAATTCATGAACAATTTGGTTTATGACATTTTTAACCCTATGAGAAAGTATTAGTGAATGTCAAGTACATTACTGTCTATGTTAATTGCACTTCTAAACAGTGGCCATTCATTTGAATACCCTCACTGTTTTACTTTTATGGTTCAGTCAATATCATTATGGCAGCAGGCCTAACCCAAAAGAAAAAGTAACAACACCGTCTGAGATTTCAGGTGATGTCCAATAATAATGAAGTCCTCCAGAGAAAAAATGTGAAATCCTACACCTGGCTCATATACACTCACTAACTGCCCACTGGCCATAATGTGTCCCTACTCCATTCTACCGGCGGCCGAACATCAACATCTAATTGGTGTTAAAGGATCAGCAGACTTTTTTTTTTGTTTGTTTGTTTTTTTCCATCCGTGAGGAACATTTCCACATGCTGATGGGGGCTTGGAGTTTGGAAGCGCCGGTCACAAACAACTACAGTCATTGTAATGTGTTGCTTGGCAACTCTCACTTGCTTTGCTTCAAACATGTTCAGTCATGAGCACAGTATTCTGATTAAATTACTTGTATTGGATTTATTTAAAACATAATGCAAACAAACAAACAAACAAAATCTTCTTTGGAACTTTGGATGTAGCATTTGAAGGCACACCTGAAATGTACTGCTGTTTTTATGTAACGTGATCGTCAAAATAAATCAACCAAGATATCAGGAAGAGTGGTATGGGGGATGACTGGTTAGCACGTCCGCCTCCCAGTCCTGAGGACATAAGTTCGAGTCCAGGCTTCGGCCTTCCTGGGTGGAGTTTGCATGTTTTCCCTGTGCCTGCATGGGTCTTCTCCTGGTATTCCGGTCTCCTCCCACATTCCAAAGGCATGCTTGGCAAGTTAATTGAACACTGAATTGTCCCTAGGTGTGATTGTAAGTGTGGATGGTTGTTTGTCTCTGTGCGGCCTGTGATTGGCTGGCGACCAGTTCAGGGTGTACCCCGCCTACTGCCCGAAGCCAGCTGGGGTAGGCTGCAGCACCCCCCGCGACCCTTGTGAGGAGTAAGCAGTCAAGAAAATGGATGGATGGAGGGATATCGGGGAGAGACTTTTGGACAAGTTTATTTGATGATTTGTGCAAAATCAACTGATCAATATCAAATAGATTTATAGAAAGCAATCACAAGACCCATGTACTGGGTTTTTTGTTTTTAAATCCGTAAAAGAGGTAAACACCTCTAAATAACTACAGTTTGTTTATGTAATCACTTGTCTAATTATAGTTGAGTCATTTTGTTCTGTTAGATTAGGCCTCTTAATGACAACATAGGTTACTTGAGCTAGGCGTTGTGTTGCTGTGATCTGTCCTGGCTTGGTGCCTTATCTATCCGCACTCTGGCACACTTTGAAACCAGTTAAGACCATCAGGTCACACATTTTCACATGGACTGACTGGTTGAGCCATCCACCGTGTGGCTGGGCAGCACAGACAGTATAAGAGTAGAGACCATTTTGAATAGATCAGGCCTTCTTCCGCATTCAGCAGATAAGTCTCCACAGCTTTGTACTTGATCTTTCTGGCATCCAGTAAATAGTTCAACTGAGAATATGCAGTCTCCTGGTTGTTATTATTAGTGTAGCAAGCATTCAAGATAAAAGAACCGGTTCCCATCTGAACTTTACAGTTCATTCACAGTGTTTGAACTTTGAACCCAACCCAATTCCAAACAAAACAAACTAATTCAAAGGGCAATGTGTGTTTTACAGGTTCTGGTTCAGCTACTGAGGGAGATTCAGGCATTGTGACAGCAGCTTTGGGAAACACATGGAGTCACTCTGTCAACACACGTTTTATCGTCCAATATGTTGATGGACTTAAGAGACAGGTGAGAGATACTGTACATTCCAAGTTGTACTACTATTTGTGCAAATACATTTTTCATTACATGAGATGGCGATTGTTTAACGTCTTTTACCGCTGGGAGTTGTTTGTTGTGATGGCATTTTGGCTAGCCACATTTGCTCCAAGATCAAATTCTCAATAACGGCCTCATCCTGACGTGTTTTGATTCATGCATGTCCCGTTACATCCTCTGTTCACAAACACATCTGGCACTAAGCTAAATGATAACTGGGTCCAGCTTTTTCCATGACATGGATAAAACTGATAAACTTGTGGGACTGCTTTCAAATCTGATACAGGCCACACACTTTCCACTGGCAGTGACTGAAGAAAATAGATTTGGAAAGCGTTCCAAGCTAAAAGCAGCAACAATTGTTCATGCTATCCAGACGTGAGCATCGTCATTGACTGGAATTGATGATTATGGAAGTGCTCACCTTTTGGCATGTGCTTCAGCACTTTCAGTGAATGCTTGATAATGTGAAGCCTTAAAAAATTGCACAGACTGAGCACCGAGTGAAGCAGGATTACTTCTGTCGATTGCGGTGAGTACACACGTTCCTTCTCAATCTGTGTTTTTTTGTGAGGCTTCGCATTATTAAGCATTCGGTGAAAATGCTGTAGCATATGCCAAAAGGTGGGCACTTCCATCAATCATCAATTCCGGTCAATGACGATGCCCACCTCTGATGCTCTCCATGACAGAACACACAGCCAGTGGTGAGGCCAACTTCAAAATAAAATATTTTCACATGCAGTAATACGCTGACATTAGTGCCTTGGTCGCTTTTATTTTGAAGTTGTTCCCAGCAGCGTGTCGCGGCGTGACCGCTAACTAGCAAAATAGCGAGAGCCGTACTTTTCAAAAGCAGTTTAATAGACAATAATGAAACTGCACACATTGCTGACAGTCTGACACAGTTGTCGTTCCTACTGATCACTTTCAGGCTTTAGCGTCGCTAAATGTCTGAAAACTAGGTCAATTCGTCACCAAAATCATTTGCACATTCCTTCTCATCTTCACATTACCTGTAAAAATCTAAAAACTATCAGGACAATATTTTCGTTTTTTTGGAGATGATAATGGTTTTTCCTCATAGGAGCTCATATTTTATGTGGACACTTAAAAAGGAAATAAACATATCAAAGCATGTCAGTGTTTTTGTAGTAATACAAGTTGAGGTATCTTCAGATTGAGGCAAAAGGGTCAACAATATGCAGTGGATGGATATATTCATAATATTAATAATCAGTAATATATGCAGAAAAGCGGACTTCACAACTATGGAAGCTAAAAAATACAGGTTTCAAGATCTGAAGTAAACAACAACGTATCTTTCTCAATGTGGAAAGTGTACAGTAATACTGCAAAACAATTCCCATGTTTAATAAATGTACTTGTTACGGAGCCCCTAAGGTTGTAAAACTGATTACATTTTTTTTTTCTACTATACTGTGTAACAGTATTGTTTACTCTGAGGTAACACAAAATGCTACATGGAAGATGCAAACAATATAAGTTCAAAGGGCCTGTTACAATGTTCTTTCTGTGTAAATCGGTGAAACATCACAGAGGTCCCAGTATGAGACCCAGCGTGAACTGCCTACTAGGACATCAAGTTAACCAGCGAATATTAATAACAATTATCAAAAAAACTTGGCGAGTGATGTATGACGCCATTCGTAAAAATACACGGACTGAGCAAAGACGATCAGGCTAAGTAAAAATGGTCTTTCTCACTCTTGTGTAACATCACATTTTTTTTAACCCAATTAAAAAATACAAAAACTAAAAAAACAAGGCGCCACATCATAATGAATTCGCCAAAAATGGGGAAGCACTCGACGGTTTTGGTGATGGTTGGACGATGATAATAATATCCTGATGATAAACAATATTAAATAATCTTCAAGTATAACTTTGCTGTCCAGTTTTGTGGATGACCTTGCCTCTAGAGCTAAAGTGAATTTGACAACAGAATAACTGGCTTTTAGCTCATTCGGTTGCTAGTTAGCGACGTGGCTTAGCTGAGCCCATTATAGCTACTTTACAGGTTGTTTCTTACCTCGGAGCAAATGTAGGATTGCTTGTTATCGTGGAGACATTTGGCTGGAGGTGAGGCCATCCACACTTTAATCCATTGAAGAATCACTCTTCTTTTATTGGCTTTATTAATAGAAAGAATATGACTAGACCTGACAAAGATTCCTCATATTCGATTTACACAATGATATGGGCACATTGCTATTTTGCTTGTTGGAGGTCCACACTTGTTGGGACTTTTTTTGGTATGGTTTTATTGAAGGTGACAAAAGTTTTGTCGATCAATTTTACAATGGATTTCAATGGCGCAGATATGAGCTTGACCGACCTTAGCCAATTTGGGGGCGTGGTTTGTGAAAGGTCAATTCTAGGATGCCTGGTAAGAGAGTACAAAGAGCACTGACAATTAGAAAGATGAATGGATCGGAATTCTTGATTAATCATGAATGGACCAGGAACTGGTTGCGTGTCTCCAACTGAGTTATTATGAGGTGAGGACAAAGACTTTCATAATAGATTATGCAACACTTCTTTCTTGTATATTAATTCATGGCCGCATACATTGAAAGGTTTTTTATCCATCCATCCATTATCCATACCACTCAAAAACATCATCTTCCCCAGTCACATGTTGTGGATTTTGCATACTTAATTTCGTCCATGTGTGGATTTTTATACACATGTATTATGTGCTTTTATTAGTGCTTTCAAAGTTAAAGCGTTAACTCATTGATTAATCACCAAAAAAATAGCATTAATCACTAGCTTGACAGCGGATTGTTCCGTTCAAGATAGTGCTGGTTGTGTTTAAATAATAAACATAACTTTATGTATTAAAGTAAAGCATTTAATAAATGTTTGCGTATGACATTCAGCATATTTGTTCTAGTCCAAATATTGGGGTATTTTTATTTTTATTATTTTCATTTTTAAATTATGCAGGTAATTAATTGATTAGAAAAACAGGAGATGTGAGTGCAGTGGATCAAGTGTGGGAGACATCCTTTTAACATTAAATGTCGAAAGAATTAACATAACAGGTGATGTTCAAATTAAGTGATTAATCATGATTAATCAAAATTCTAAGATGTGATTAATTTGATAAAAAATAAATGTTTATCGTTTGATAGCATATACATACAGCATACCACAGTACAATGTTATGCAGTTTTCTGATATTTTTGTTTAGTGTTATTATTTCTGTAGATTCATCATTCCTTTTTATCACAATTGTTTTTATCACTTTCATCTATTAATTACTGCTTTGTTTTATAGTTTATGACTACGCTTAATTTCTACTATTGTATACTGTATCTCTCCAGCTATTGGTTGCCAAGTCACCTGTGGCTCCCTTTGCTGTGCTGAACTACACGATACAGAAGGGAGGAATCTATGTGAATGGTGAGTAACTTTTGATAAATAAAAAGGTAATGAAGCTATGTTATTGGTAATATATACTGTAGTAATGTAGTAGCAATTTCCTTTTCAGGTCATTATTATTAGGTTATTAACTAATTTGCTCCCAATAACGTGTAAATACGTTTTTGTTTTTTGTTTTTTTTAATGTTTTAAGCGTCCCAAAGACGTATTTATATGTTTGTTTGTTTGTTTTAATGCTAGAGCATACAGAAGGCTTTGACGCAGCCTCTCGACTGCAAAGAACGGTTGCAGAAATGGTAGTTATTACACAAACGGCCAGCAGGTGGCAGCAGAGCAAAGGAGATCAACCAGGGGCGTGAAGAAAAAAAGCTAAATTATTTACAATTTTAAATAGATTTGTGAAAACTGATTAAACTCTTCTCTCTTCTAATGCTAATTGCTTCAAAACGGAAACAGATAGAAACATATGTTTTTTTTCCTGATGAAAGAAGAGACTTTAATCTTTCTTTTGATAGGTTCCATGCTTTTATAACAATAGAACACAATATTCTACAGGCTTTGCAAAATCAGTCAAAATCCAGTAAAACAGCTGGGAGCGAACGGGATTGCTTCTGTGAAAATGGCTGGGAGTGAATGAGTATGACTGGGAAACAACATTGCAGTCGGGAAAACCCAAACACATCTCGTACACTGTCCACTTGCCTTTTTTGTTAAATAATAATGTAATTTTCAATGCTACACTTCATCTAACAACCCACAGTGGTTGGTTTGGAGACAACTTCTTATACGTTGGTAGTAGTTAAATAGTCTTGAATTCGATTTTTGTGCTTTTTGATTGTGATATACTGTTGATGTGCTGTATAAAACATGTCAACTGAAATTATACAAGTATTGTTTTTTACTTGTGTTCCTCTGTAGCTTGTAAACTCAAGGATAAAAGCGTACTTCTCTTATATACATAGTATTCACATGACGTCACCGACCCCCACCTATTGACTCGGTAGCCGTTTGGTGGGTCAAACAATTTTGTGGCAAACAATTGCAGCCAGCTAGACAACGCAAGCAAATGCTGAGGAGCGCTGGTGTTGCTTACTACAAGTTACTTTGATGCATTCATTTGTTCATTCATTCATTCCGGATTTTCACAAACCACTTCACAATGGTGCACATGGGCCGTTCACGGGTGCAAAAATAGGGCGAACGAAGATGGGAAACGAAGCTTCTAGATAGTATTCACATGACGTCATTTGCCCCACATTGTGTGCTGTTCATGGGTACATGGAATGTCGAATGGGAACGTACAAATAAGTGTCTGGAATTGTACAGATAAACCTTACAGAAAACGGGGCCGGACGAACGTGTCGGCTGCGTGACGTCACTCCCGCGGTAATTTGAAAGCACGCACGGATTTTTTTTCCCACTCACTCATTCACACATGTAAGCTTGAGTGAGTGAGTGAGTGAGTGAGTGAGTGAGTGAGTGAGTGAGTGAGTGAGTGGAAAAAAAAAATCCGTTTGTGCTTTCAAATTGCCGCGGGAGTGACGTCACGCAGCCAACACGTTCGACACGTTCGTTTGCGACACGCCACCTCCCCCCGCTCTGCGATTGGCTGGAGGGGTGTAAACACTGTCTTTCCACATAAACGTCCAGCTGTTTACAAAACAAACACAAAATGGCAAAATAAAGGCTGGGGGGCTGGGGGTTTAGGACAAAATCACCACCAGAAATGAAGATAAGCCCTGATCTGTAAATTGAGCAGTAATTTCTTTAAATCCTGTTTTTAAAAAGTGCATTTTCCTGAGTGAAACCGTCAGACTGCGCCTTTAAATTGTATGAAAATAAGTGATGACTCAATAATGGGTTTTTTTTCGTAACATGCTAGTGCTAGTACCGAGCGTGGTCGGGGAATTAGCTAACTTGGTTTTAAAAATAAAATTCATCCACCCATCCATTTTCTTAACCGCTTGCTCCTCACAAGGGTTGCGGGGGGTGATGGAGCCTATCCCAGCTGGCTTCAGGCAGTAGGCGGGGTAAACCCTGAACTGGTTGCCAGCCAATCGTAGGGCACACAGAGACAAACAACCATCCACACTCACAAGCCTCGGGACAATTCGGAGCGCTCAGTTAACCTGCCATACATGTCTTACATGTCCGGAGTACCCGGAGAAGACCGGTCATTTGGTCGTTGAATATGCCACAATATGTGATATGTTTACACTAATGGTAACAAATGTATAACATTGCCAGAAAGCTGAATTTTTGCGGTATTAGTTAAAAAATACGATGAAAATCCATCTTGTACTGCTCCCGCTGATACGTTCGCAACCGACCTTTTTTAGGTCAGACAATCAGGCGTTGTTTAGGGCAGGACATGCAGCTGTGACAAAACCGGGAAGTGCCGATCCCGGGGGAAACAAACAAACCTAACATAGGCGAATGGATGCTGCAATTAATTATTTTCTTGCAGAATTACTCACCGTTTCCTTATTGAATGTTGAACAGTGGGAGGCACTTCTTGCATTTTTATCTGGTAAATATGTTTGTGCTGTTTTTTTTGGTGTTTTTTTTTAAGTTTTTTTTCCGAAGACATTTTTATCCGTTGCCGTGATTGGTCAAAACAAACGTGCACAAGATGACGCATCGTCCAATCAGCTCGAAGGATTGGACAGAATGTCCCGCCTTTCACGAGCAAATCACCATGGAGCAGTCCTACTGTAGATGAAAAAGCGCCTTCAAGTGCCATTTAGTAGGATACACTGCCATTCTCCACCAAAATGTTTTTGAAAATATAACGCAACATATACTACCGCTCAGACAGGACACAAACAAAAATATAATCCGGCCAAAGATTCAGATGCCGCGATACGGTGAGTTAAACAGAATTAGGATAAATCAGCTACATGGAACAGATGAGGAGTAGTAAATAGTGAAGTGTGGAGAAGAATATATTGATAGTGTCTCTTAACCACTATACTGGAATGTGGAGCAAACTGTTAAACTCTGTAAGCCCTGGCTTCAGTCCACTTTCTCGGCATTACACACAAAGCTCTCTTTGTTCAGCTGCTCTTGTAAAGAAATACCACCCTCTTTCTATTTCCCCTTCACTGAATCATTCTTTTTGCACTTTATATTCTCTACCCTTCATTCTCAGTCCATCTTTTTTTCTTCATGTTTTGATTAGCCGTTATTTAATAACGAAGTCTTATGGTCCATTATCTGTTTTGGAAGAGACACCAATTGGCTCTCAGTATAGAGTTGTGGGATTGAGACATGAGTGTTCTGATGAGTGTTTGGATTCTTTTGTCATGTTTTTCCTCCTCATCTTTGGCCTGACATTCTGTTATTCATTGAAACTCAGATTATGAGTATATAAATATAAATACATATAAATATAAAATCATGGCTGAAGGGGTGTAGGTGATGGATAGAAATTCCTGGAAAGATGAATCTTAGACATACATGTGCCAACTTTTTCAGAGAGAGAGAGAGAGAGAGAGAGAGAGAGAGAGAGCTGTTCCCACCATAGTGACCATACACTGTGTGTGTGTGTGTGTATATATATATATATATAACTTCAAAGAGTATAATTTGTTTTTGTTTACTTTATTCGGGTTATTTCTCAGGGTCCTTTATTTTGTATTTATTTTATTAAAATGCACGACATACTTATAGTTGCAGTTAGGTAACCCAAATTTAGGAATAAACGGGTCATACTTTCTCATACTTAAGGTGCTGATTATTCCTTATTTAAATAACACTTGATCAAGTTTCTTCTAACATTTCATACTAAAACAAACGTATCCTTCCTGCTGATATGGTATCGGACTGATATCGGTATCGGACAGTACTTGAGGCTGAAATATCGGTATCGGATCGAAAGTGGAAAAAGGTGTATCGGGACACCCCTAATAATCATGGCTCAAAATTTGACCCTAATGGGTGTCATTTTGCTCTTAAAATTTGAGACGTCTGTAATCATTTTTAGCTTTCAATCTTAAACTCGAGTCTCCTCCAATTAATGAATCAATTATTTCATTTAATAATTAATTGACCTAACATACGCTACATCAGCAATATTAAGAAAATGAGTGGAAATATGAATATATTTATTTTGCAACTCGATTTACAGTGTTCCTACATTTTTTTACCTGTGCGCCTAAAGCCTGGTACACATATAAGGATTTTTCAAATCTTAAAAGATTTTTTATCTTTGTCAGATGCCACACATCAAAATAAAAAATCGGGCATTTAACAGCCTTGGTCCTATTGTGTGTAAGGTGCGCAGATAATCTCATCACAGCGCCCTCACAAACATAAAGATTATCATCTCAACACTGGTCAAGATTCCAGTCCGCCGCGAGAGACCTCTCCCGTGATTATCTAATCAAAACCGGAAGGGGAAAAACAAACAAACAACTGAAACAACTTGGAAACGACGAAACACACCATGGAAGACAACAAACGCGACGAACTGGAAGTAATGATGGTGGTTTGTGGACGATTTCTCCCACTTGCTGGTCCTCCATGGTAGAGGTCCACCGGACTTTGTGCTTCTGGTCGGACATGCTTTCTGATATGCTTGTTGCTTTTGTATACCGTCTTTTTAAGTTAGGGCGCCTCTGGATTGGCTACATTCCGTTTGACGTCACAGTTGGTGGCGCAGGCGCACCTCGGCGTACCCGCCGATGTTAAGATTTTTGTCGTATATAGTGAACATATTCATTATTTAAGACTGTCGGCCCTGACTGGTTTTGGACTCAATTATCGGGACAAATCCACTCTTAACACATCTCGCATATAAAGATAATCTTATGAGACAAAAGATTGTCGGCCGTTTGACGTCCTTGGTCAGGAAGGGGCAATATCGGGACAAAAACAGCCCGATTCACTTGATGTGTGAACCAGGCTTTAGGTTTTAGGTTAGGAGCCACTGTAGTCCTGTAGTAAAAATAGTCCGGAGCTCTAGATATGAATGTGAACAGGTAGTGATAGAGGATTAAAGAGGAGCTTCGTGCATTCGACGGTGCTAAATTCCTTTGAAGCCATTTTCCTTGAGGTTTTTAGAGGACGAGCTTCACCAGATTAAGCCATCCGGCTCCCCTTATGACTCTGCTCCTCCCAAGGAGGTTCTCCCGAGTATTGATACATTTTAGCCATGATCAAAAACTGGTTTTGTCCCAAACATTTGGAAAATACTGTCGTGCAACCCCTGTTCAAGAAACCTGGGGCCTCATTTATCAAACGTGCGTACGAACATTCCCATGCAAAGAGTGGGGTGTATCGATTTGGACTTGTACGTGACAACGTGCGTAAATTTACGCACAGCTCTGACTATGCATACACTCAAAACCTTGCTGTAGAACTGTGTAACAACAAAGGGAAGAGCGATACAGACATCACCAGAAAGCCTCATTCATTCTTCATTCATTCTTTGATTTGAAAAATAACAAGCACATGCCTCTCCATCACTGGGTTCCCAGCGCAAAATAAAATTATCGACGGGGCTGGGCTGACGGATGTTTCGGTAACATGTCAACTTTGTTGCAGTGCGTCCCCACGTGCAAAATAGTGCCCCGCAAACATGATGGTGATTTATCAACACACATTACTTGTGTGCGTACCACAGGCATCCAAAAATGTTTGTGCATGTGCCTGCATTGAACTACTTTTGAAAATTAGCTTCATAGCCAACTAAATATAGATTCATTCATTTATTCACCTAGCTTGTTTCTGTGTTGGTGTTTTAGGTAATGATGGTGAGGATAACTTTTATGAGGGCACTGATCCCACCCTGCAGACTATCAGGGTGAGAACTGCAATCAACCTGGATACAACCTGAATGGATGCTCCAAAAGTGTGGTGCGGGTCCTCCAGGCCAAAGAGGAAAAGGACTATCCAGATTGTTATCAATGCAAATTTAAAAAGCCAGCATTCGTGATGGCATACGGGTGTCCCATTGGTATTCGTAACTTGAACATCTGGAAACGCAACATACATCTGCCTACAGATTTTGTACATCCTAACAATGTCTTTTTCAGGGACGTATTTCCACATGACAATGCGAAGTCACATTCAGCACATTACAACAGCGTGGCTTCGTGGTAAAAGAGTGCAAGTGTGAGGCTGGTCTGCCAGCAGTCCAGACCTCTCTCCCACTGAAAATGGGTGGCACATTATGTATCACAAAATACAACAGATACCTTGTCTGTTGAGCAACTAAAGTTGCACATCAAGCAAGAATGGTCAAGAATTCCACCTACAAGTTCGGAAGTTTGAATAGTAAATATCATTTATTTGTGGTGTAATCAATTAAATAAATATAAAGATTGAAAATAATGTGCAAATTATTGCTTCATGTTTATGCTTCCATTTTTTCATCCCAACTGCACTGCAATTTGTCATTGTGACATGCTTTCATCAAAAGTACCCCAAGGATCATGAATTACAGTACACTTTAAACAATCTTATAGGGTTGCTAAAACTGGCCTTGGATAAGGTTTTGCTCAGTTAAAAAAAAAAAAAAAAAAAAAGTCAATCTGTGTAACCATGTGATCAGAATAAGTGATAATAACAATAATATTTATTATATAACAAGTAATAACATAACAAATACTAGAGCTGCGAGCAGCTATAAAGGGCCCTCGCAGCCCGGGCCACGTTGGGGTCCTTGCACGTTGGGGTACTTGCACGTTGGGGTACTGGCACGTTGGGGTACTGGCATATTGGAAGCAAAATTTCTTTGAAAATGGCATAATAAACGTTTACATGTAGAATATTTTTTTTGCCAGTGTCTGTCAAGCTCAACGGATTTTGGTGATTGTTAAGACCTGCAAAAATCAGCGTCCTTATTTATTTTTAGGCAATGAGTTTCCCTGATTGGTATTTTTTTGTAAAAGTGTATATACACATCATCGCTCGTTGTACTCATTGCACAATGTTTACTTTTATTGTCCAAAGGGGCAATCAAAAATGAATAAAACAAAATGGAAACGTACATACGTTTGGATCGGTGTGAAGCCAGTGAACAATTTGAGTGGTGGAAACTAAAAGAATATTCATAAATGACTTAGTTATCACACTTAGAATGAGTGTACATTTTTTGTACAAAATACCGTATGTGGGGTATTTTTTTAATTTTTTTTATATAAGCCTCAAGGGCTAGGTGGCGCTGTATTTATAACTGAATGTTGTCATAGAGATACCTTCAGGCCTTGATTATAAGCATACATGTCAAGTGTGGGATTTTTTTTGGAGCATGTACCGTGGAGTTATTAAGCATATCCTTCATTCACGATATTGCTTTTAATGTCCATAGAGGCTATCAAAAATAAATAAAAATATATATATGTTTGGATAAGTCTGATGCCAGTGAACATTTTGAGTGGTGGAAACTAAAAGAATATTCATAAATGACTTCGTTATCACACTTAGAATGAGTTTACATTTTTTGTACAAAATACCGTATGTGGGGTATTTTTTTTTTCATGCCTCAAGGGCTAGGTGGCGCTGCATATATAACTGAATGTTGTCATAGAGATAACTACAGGCCTTGACGATAAACATACATGTCAAGTTTGGGATTTTTTTGGAGCATGTACCGGGGAGTTATCAAGCATATCCTTTTTCATTGCGAAACACAAATTTTGATGCCCCGCCCTCATCATATAGTATTTCGAAAAGTCAAAATTTTTCCCCCTGTCGTTGGCTCAGGTCTTGACATGGTCCAGGCCAAGTCTTAACTCAGTCGGATGAAACGTGTAGGAGAAGTGGGCAAAAGTCTGCCCCCTGTGAATGTGCAAAAATCGTCAAAAATGGGACATTCAAAAATTCGTAGCTCACTTCCTGTTCATTTTAGCATATGGGTAAAAGAGACTTTTTTTGTAGGTCTTGGGGTCCCTCATACACCTGAAAATATTCGTCGTTCTTGCTTAAACGTACAACCGGGGCTGCTTCATTAAAAATTTCGAGGGGGCGCTATTGAGTCATTTTTGTAAAAATAGCACAATCAACAATAAAATATTGCTCA
Source organism: Festucalex cinctus (assembly GCF_051991245.1). Classification (NCBI taxonomy): domain Eukaryota; kingdom Metazoa; phylum Chordata; class Actinopteri; order Syngnathiformes; family Syngnathidae; genus Festucalex; species Festucalex cinctus. The sequence continues at coordinate 18,238,748 of NC_135431.1, forward strand.
TTTTACCAGGCCAGATGTGTGTGCCAAGTTTCAGGAGTTTCTGTGCATGTTTAGACCCTCAAAACTGGCGTTGTTTTCTTGGCGAAGAGCGCTTAGCCACGCCCACAGCAATTCGCGAAAACTCACAAACTTCGTGTTGTGACATCATGAAGGCCGAAACCCTCATCTGAGCAAATATGAGGTAGGTCCAGTTAACGTGTTTGGAGAAAAACGTAGACGAAAATTCGTAAGAAAAAAAATTGCCACTAGGTGGCGCTATCAGTTAGATGAAATGTAAGTTAGTAGATGTCTTTAGAGCTGGACTCTCATCAAATGTGTGAAATTTTGAGAAGATAGGATCATCTCGGTCAAGTTAATGCAGCTTTTATTGTCACGAAAAATCTTCAGACTTTGCGTCACCGTAGCGGCCACGCCCTTTGGCGAAAAGTTACAGTATTCGGTGTGGGGCATCATCAACATCTTAAGGCTTTTCTGACCAATTTTCAACTGGATCCCTTCAACGAGCTCAGCACAGTAGCTAAAAACGTAAAGTATGACATTTATTGTAACCACTAGGTGGCGCTATATATATAACTGAATTTTGTCATATAGATGTTTTCAGGCCGTGACTATTACGTTGCCTGAGAAGTTTGAGATTTTTTGGAGCTTGTACATGGGAGTTATTCAGCATTTGCTCTTTCTGGACAAATGAAATTTTAAAGGCAATATTTGATGCCCCGCCCCCGTCATATAGTATTTCGAAAAGGCAAGACTTTTTGCCCAGCTGTTCTCTTAGGTCTTGAGATGATAAATACCAAGTTTGAAGTCAATGGGATGAAAAATGTTTGCATAGGGGGAAAAAGCATGACCACAGTGAATGTGCCAAAATAGGCCAAAATTGGACATTAAAAAATTCATAGCTCACTTCCTGTACATTTTAGCTACATGGTCCCAACTTTTTTGTGCGTCTCGGGGTGCTACACGTGCCTGCCAATTTTCGCTGCTCTAGCTCAAACGTGCCGGGCTTGGTTTTTATTTTTCTATGCTAGGGGGCGCTATAGAGTCGCGTTGTTATAACGACTTCATAATATCACATTTTTCGCCGGACCTGAGGAGTGTGCAAAGTTCGGTGAGTTTTCGTGAATATTTAGGTACCCAAAATCGCGATTGTTTGCGGAGAATAAAGAAGAAGAAGAAGAAGAAGAAGAATTTTTACAAAAACAATAGGGACCTCGCAGCGGTCGCTGCTCGGGCCCTAATAACCATAACAAACATTACACTATACAATATTGTGCGTTTGTGTGGGTGTTTTTCCATTTATGTTTTCACTTCTACGGTAAATGTAACTCATTTGATTGTGCAAGTCAGGCCAGGTCACTCGTCTTACAGTAGTTACTGTAATAGCATGTTAATGGGTGACAAACGGTTTAATGTTTATCTCTGTCTTGCAGACAGCTCAGTTTTCTTGTTGACTCTTAAAGAGACAGTAATGTGAAAATCAACTTTTGGGAGCTTTTAGCCATGTTAAAATGCTAATTCCTCACCGAAAACATCACCTAAGTGATTTCCTCCATTCACCTTCGCAGGAGAAATTCTAGTTCATTCTTATCTCCAAGCACCAGCCCCTCCCAACCTGAGAAAACGAGGGGGGGCTCACTTTATGACGTCATTGGGTGTGGACCCGCCTCCGCAAGGCCTTTGCGGACTAAACACACGCCCACTTTCACTAAGGCCTCCATGTTCCCAGGATAGTGATAAAAGTAAACATTCAGTAAACATTCTGTCCAAATGAATTCAAAGCATATCCTTCACATTTGCAAAGACAAAGCGCAATGACAATTGGCCACCTTAAAATCCCACAGTTTCTGGCTGACACTTGTGTAAACTACAAGTACAATTTTTGCACTGTTGAACCGAACTGAATGAATGGTGTAGTGGTTAGCTCACCCTGGTTTGTGACCCAGTCAGGGGTTTTTGTTCCCCCCTTTCTTCTTCTTTCCTCTGTCTTTTCCCCTCTCCTCCCATCCTCCACTAAGATTTCTTGCGGCAAGGAGGCATTTTGTTTCAAATGTTTATTGAAGAATTGTTGGCTTGTGTGGCCATTCAGAGGAGTGCCTGAATGCAGCGCTCCAGCAGCAGCTGGCTCAGATGAGAGGGGGCGTGGCAACCACATGGTGAGAGGTGGGGTTTTACTGAACCAGGCGTTTTACTTCCACGTTAGAAAAATAACCAGCAAAACACCTAATCTTTCATTAAAAAAACAAAAAACAAAAAAAACTACATTGACATGGTGTTGAAGATAAGATTTAATAATTATATGCCTATAGTTAACTGTGGAAGTGCTTAAAATACCACGATCTAACCCCTTTAAATAGAAGCATACTGTAGGTTGCGTGCAAGATCCAGTCTATGACACAGGAAGTCCATTTATCATGAACTTTCTAAATCCAGCAACATGTAAGTGGTTGACGTGATGTTTACACTCATTTACTGGCAAACTGTTTCAAGGTTGCAAGCAATCAATCAATGCGTAGACATTGATATTTCTGGAGAAAATATTGTCATTTTCTGGTCAAATGAAATATATGATCCTCCTTCACTAATCAGGCGGCCATGAAGTCAAATAATTTGAGAATGTGCCTATGCGCTATGTTGCCCAAAACCTGGAATTAGACAGTTGTAATGTTTGCATATAAAAGGTCAGGAAACGAACTTGGCCAAGCATTTGGTGCGTGCAACTCACAGTTCAGTTGCCACACAGTAAACACTGAAATTCCACATCCAGCTCTTGTGTTTAATTTCCTCTTTAGTTCCACTATGATGACTCGGCCCATTAAAACACTTCGGTCAAGAGCCACAGCAAGTGTATATTGTTCTGCTTCAGTACATTATTCTCACCAATCTGGTTTGTACAATCAAAGTACACGCTGAATAAAATGTTCTGCCCCTTTACTTGCAGTCTGGAACCACTTTGGAAAAATACCTTTAAAACATTGCTCAATTATGTTTTTCTCTTTGTACAACTGAGACTGACTTGTGTTACTTTGTCATAACGTGTGGGGCGAGGATGTGGTGGATGGACCTAGTGGCGGAGAAACAAGGCAGGGAGACAGATAGGAAGAGAAACGTGAGCAACTTTATTCACAACAAAGATGGTGATAGACATGACGGACGGAACTTGAGAAGACTGGTTAAGACGTGGACAGACGTGGCAATACTGACTTGGCAGTGGACAGACTTGGCAGGACAGACTGGGCATGATAGGACGACTTGGCTAGACGTGGAGACACGAGTTGACGTGGAAAGTGGAGACACTTGGCTAGAAGGTGAGAAACCTGACCAGCCGTAGAGAAACTTGACCAGTACGTAGAGAAACTTGACCAGTACGTAGAGAAACTTGACCAATACGTAGAGAAACTTGACCAATACGTAGAGAAACTTGACCAATACGTAGAGAAACTTGACCAATACGTCGAGAAACTTGACCAGTACGTAGAGAAACTTGACCAATACGTCGAGAAACTTGACCAGTACGTAGAGAAACTTGACCAATACGTCGAGAAACTTGACCAATACGTAGAGAAACTTGACCAGTACGTAGAGAAACTTGACCAATACGTAGAGAAACTTGACCAGTACGTAGAGAAACTTGACCAGACGTTGAGAAACTTGACCAGATGTTGAGAAACTTGACCAGACATTGAGAATCTTGACCAGTATGTTGAGAAACTTGACTAGTACGTAGAGAAACTTGTCCAGTACGTTGAGACACTTGACCAGATGTTGAGAAACTTGACCAGTATGTAGAGAAACTTGACCAGACGTTGAGAAACTTGACCAGTACGTAGAGAAACTTGACCAGACGTTGAGAAACTTGACCAGACGTTGACACTACTAACACAGCTTGACTAACCGCTGCACAAGACAAGACAATGCTCCCACGACGCGTGAACAAACACCACTCACTAAATACAACACTAATGAGACACTAACAAGACACACAACAGGCAGAGGGCACTAATTAGCAACACATAAGGGGAGGGGAGACACACAGGTGGACGAGGTTAAATATGACGAGACTAAGGGACACAAAACCGGGCAAAAGACAACATAAACACTCAAAACTAAACCAAAACCCAACCCCCCAAAAGCAAAACATGACACTTTAGCACTGTGTTACTTGAGGCTATCTTGATTATCAGCTCTACAGCGCTAAACAAGTCAATACACTAACCATTATTGATGACCCATCAGGCTTCCCGTTCTGTCTCCCTCTATTGGGCATTATTTGTTATCTTTTAGGCAGGTTGTAACTGTTAAATTAATTCTGTTGCTCTTGACTCGTGAGTCGTGACATGTGCAATGACAATTAAATTTGATTCCATTTCAAATGAAAAGACTTATCACTTAGCAGTTCCACTATGTAATAATTGAGAAATTGATCCTAATCTATCAATCAATCACTCAATTGGTATCTCCTGAACAAAAGTAGAAATTGATCTGGTACAACAATGGAAAAGGAAAAGGCACTATAGTATTAAATCTTTGACTTCAGCATGTAATTACTTGGACTAGGTCAGGTCCTCCAATTATTGCCCAGGGATAGAAAAGGAGACATGACTAAAACAATGGTAGATATTGAGCCAAGATCTGCCTACCACGAATTATTATACAATAGAAGAGCAAACGTTATGCAAAATTGTTGTCAGGTTGTCACCCTTGCCTCATATTTAGAAGGGAGAAAGAAAGTGATCAGCTGCTAATGGTAAGGACAAAACAACTCGCCACGCTCAGATCATTAACATGCAGGCTGTTACCATGGCGCCCATTCCCATGACTTCAGTTCCCATGGAGGGGGGAGCCTTCAGGGTTTGTCAATTAGGTAACAATGGTGTCATTTGTGGCACTACCTTCGTGTTTTGTACTTCATTTAAATATACTGTCCATATTTCTCTATGTAAATTTAACTATACAATATTTAATTTCCCTAGCAATGTTAGATGCACGCACAAGACAGAAAGCTATTTTCAAGCTTTAGTTAGGTCACCTGCATCAGCTATGTGGGGCCAAAGTACTTTTCAGACCCTTCACTTCGCTCGGAGCTGTACAAGTTTGCCTGGTAGCACTGTTAGGCATTAATATGAGCCTCTTTTCTGAAAATTCTGTTCCTTTTTAATTAAAGAGACTTGTTGTGTATGTGCTGTAGTGGAGGGTTTTTTGTTGTTGTTTGTTTTTTGCCCATTAAGAGCAATGTGATTTGCAGAAGATGAGGAAGACAGAATAAAAGTGGATATGTTGGAACCTGTTCAGTTACCTCTCAACAAATTTGACAACGTGACCTTGATATTGTCATCTGATGAAATGTGCAAATACTGATGTTCAGGTTTTTGTGTACTTTGCTTGGTGAAGGTCTTTGCTCCATTTAAACATCTGTTGGTTAATGGTGGTGGCTTTAGCAACATCCTTCCTCCCATTTCCCTGAGGTAATGTAGCAAAGTACAGTACACAATAATTTGGTAGGGTACTAAGGTATGACATATTGGGTTCTATTTTTGTTCTTTTTTCTACGCAGGTGCACTCCCTCCCTTGTGGCACAAATGCTGGCGGTTCCTGATTTTGCAGTGCAAGGCTTACTGCGCGTTTTTGAAAATTTGGCAGACTGGTCCAGGGGTGTGGTGGCAATTGAGAAATTTGGGACAAGTCCCAAATGGCCAGTCCAGGCCAACATGTCCAGCTATTTTTTTTTTTTAAACAGGCCCTCATTCCTATATAATTTTCAATACACATAGCTGTCTTTTAGCAAAACATAATTACAAACTACTGTTCAATAAATGCAGACAGGTAAGTAAAATTTTTGTGTTGCGTTGGCAGATAATTTTGCTTATTTGAAGTCATTTCTTATTTTACTATATTTTTTTTCTTACATTTTCTACTGTCCTTTTTGCAGTGCATTATTCAGAAATGTAAAAAAAATGTAGCCAAACTCCCTGGACATCGATGCAGGAGGAAAATTGATGACAGATTGAAGAGATGAATTATGAATGGCAACAAAAGAGCTAGAACAACCTCCAAAGAAGTTAAAGGTGAACTCCAAGGTCAAATCAGTCAGATCACATCATCTTTTGTTGTTTAAGCCAAAGTGGACTCCATAGAAGGCAACCAAGGAGGACATCACTCAAGAAAATAAATAAAACATTTGCTGAAATTCACAAGCTCGTACACCAGCACAGGCTCCTTTCCTGCTAGATAGGTAACATTGCACATAAACAGATTAGCCAGCGATCAGACCACCAAGGTAATTGCCATCAACTGTAGCAACACCTGGGCTAACTACATTTGTAAAGTTGTCCTTTGAGCATCTGTAGCGGGAAGATGGTGGCAAAACAAGGCAGGTCTAGTAGGGTGAGACTACAGCCATGTACTATGATGAGTGATTACTAGACCTACAATTATATACTTAAAAATATGTTTATCTGATATGTTTTTTTTTGTGTACTATTGACAGTCAATTTTTAAAATGAATGAATTACTAGTTCACCACTAGATGGCGCTTGGGGTCACTGACCGTCCCTTTAAGAACAACTATAAAACTGAAAACTTGTCATTAACAAATCTTGCATTGGCTTATACAGTATTGTCTTTACTAGGGGTGTTAAAAAAAATTGATTCGGCGATATAGCGCGATACTACATCGCGCGATTCTCGAATCGATTCAATAATCGGCAAAATAGATTTTTTTTTTTTTTTTTTTTTTAGGATTCACACCTTAAGCAGTCTCCGGTTCGAGTCCAGGCTCGGACCTTCCTGGGTGGAGTTTGCATGTTCTCCCCGTGCCCGCGTGGGTCTTCTCCGGGTACTCCGGTCTCCTCCCACATTCCAAAGACATGCATGGCAGGTTAATTGGGCGCTCCGAATTGTCCCTAGGTGTGCTTGTGCGTGTGTGTGGATGGTTGTTCGTCTCCGTGTGCCCTGCGATTGGTTGGCAACCAGTCCAGGGTGTCCCCCGCCTACTGCCCAGAGCCAGCTGAGATAGGCGCCAGCAGCCCCCGCGACCCTTGTGAGGAATAAGCGGTCAAGAAAATGGATGGATGGATGGACACCTTAAGCATGGAAGAATGTTATATGAACGGAACATTAAGCCTTAATATTTTATTTCAATGCTGTTCAAACATGAAACAAATTACAACCTCTATAAGACTGAAATTTCAGATAAATAAATAATACATTTTCATATAAATCTTACACTCTACATGCTTACTGATTAGTATTTTCTAAATTTGAATGAAAATAAATCGCAACAATCGACTTATAAATTCATATCGGGATTAATCGGTATCGAATCGAATCGTGATACGAATCGAATCGTCAGGTACTAGGCAATTCACACCCCTAGTCTTTACAGTATTCATATTATGAATGACCCCCTCTAATTCCGGCATTAGGAACCCTGAGCCAAAAAAAATTAAAAATCCTTCCTAGAGCAGCCTGACTTTGTCTTAATATCAAATACTCCCGTTTTATAGTGATGTCATCCTCTCTGCAGCTATTAAAAATAACATTTTCCTGCCAAGACATCCACAAAGCTCTGTTTTCTCTACAGCTCTGCTAACAGCTGGCGGGGTTAAAGAAACTGTGGGTGGAGAATAGAGGACCACATGATCTGCCGTGGATTATGAGTCGCAAAGTAAACAAAAAGAAATGTTAATTTCAGAGCTGTGAAGTACTGCAAAGAAAGATAAAATGAGAGTTTGTGTTGATTTTGTTGCTGAGCTTTCAATCTTCTATCTCTGAGGAAATAGATTATTGACTGGGTGAGGCGGTTGGGTCACTGACAGCAAAAAAAAACAAAAAAAAACCTCAAGTTGTGTAATTATAGCCGAATGCTAACGGACCAACAAATTACTGCTCAACTACAGTTTACATTAAGTTTACTCACCCCTGTTCAAATAGAAAAGATTATGTACAAAAATCCAAGTATATATATATATATATATATATTTTTTTTTTACACTATCAGTTAACCCATAACCAAAATAAAGAAAACACAAGCAAACTGGTTAGAGGTGAGGCAAAGAAGAGTGTGCAAATATTGCCACACTGATAAAACTACTGCCCAAAACGACAGCGTGAAATAAGATCAAAGGTGCCACAACCTAGTAGATTGAGGGTGTGCATATTTGTGCAACTAGATTCTACATTTATTTTTGCTTTTCAAGTAAGTTGTATGTGTAAAGGTCACTGTCAGGTTTAAATGTTTATTACAATTATTCCTACAGTCACATTAACAGGTGAAGTTTTGAAATAATTTTGCCACTTTTAAACAGTCGATTGAAGTACTTAACCCTGCAAAGGAAGAACACTTCAGTGAAGGTCAACACACATTTACTAGATTTCAGCAACTTAATTTCTAATACAAATAGAAAACTTCATCATGCGATTTTCTAATGATGGGGTGGAAGAAATTACAAGGTTCTGCTGCCTTAACTGAACATGGCATGGCCTATAAAATTTAATATTATTTTTTCACTGTTTGATCTCATGTGAATATGGTTGTGCTAGGAGTATTGGATTATAATGAGCTATACCATATTTCACAACATGCTTTTATGCTTTGGGGACACAACTGAAAACATCTACAAGAAACATTGTTACAGAACAAGAATCTTTTTTTTGAAACCGTCAATCAAACCTTATAAGACTAATTGTGTCGACCAGTGAGCAATTCAAATGAGATTGAAATGACACTCAGCAACATCATGATTGTCTTGAGCTCCAATGTTTGTGTAATCTGAACAACCTTTGAACCTATGGTGCGTTCACAAATATTCAGACACACTCAAACATCTAATATAAACACAGTTTATTGGTTTTTACTGCAATCTGTCATCACAAAATAAACCATTCACAGACACTATTGTAGTGAACAGCAACAGCTGCATTCCGATGCTGTTAACCTCTTACCTACAGGAATACATTTTAGGCTTTTAGCACTCATACCATAAACAAAAATAGAAAGGCACGGCAATTGGGAAACCTGGAATGTTTTTTTTTAGGCACTTCATGGGAAAGAGTGGTCAAAATAACCTTTACATCATCATGACAAAAAAGTGCTAGTACGTCTGTGCGTGATCCGAGAAAAAAGGCAAGCTTGTTTTACTCTTAAAAAAAAAAAATAGCTGAGAGATCTTTCTCTATAATCACCTGACTGATTCCGTAAAGCATCACATGGCATGAATCCCAATTCAAAGTTACTGATATGAGGACAGGACTGTTCCAGAACCAGTCTACATTCCAGAGGCCTAAAACGCACTGTAAGCAGCATCTGTCAATGCACGGTGCAGGTGGTTAAGTAAACTTGGCTCATATGTAATAAAACTATCATTGGTCACTTCACCATCAATACAACCGCTGTTACCAAAATGTTTAAGATATTCTCATGATATGAAGAGGTACAAATATTGTTTCCCAAATATTTAGTGCAAAATTCCAACTGCGGCAATAGAGCATGAACACCACCTGCACCCGGTGTGCACGACTGGGACAAGCTGGCAATGAATTTGTGCCTTCAGACCACAACACATACCCCACCTGCAGTCCAACATGTGGGAGGAGCAAGTGAGAATAAATAAAATGCTACAACGTTGTGCACTTTGTTTTAAGGGTACATCAGCCAAAAAAAAAAAAAAAATCATAATAATAATTCTTGACAATAATACGTTTTATGTGCCCCCACTAGTTAAGCAGCAAAATTCACTTGTTCTAATCCATCTCATGGGGCGGCCATTTTGCTACTTGCTGTCGACTACAAAATTATGTCACCAGTTGCTTCGGGCTAAGGTAACAACCAATCACGGCTCAGCTTGCAAATACCGCATGACCAAACTCAGATAACAGATGAGCCATGATTGGTCAACTGAGCAACTGTGATGTAACGTTCAGTCATCAAGTGACAAAATGGCTGCCTCATGAGATGATGTTCCACAAAGGCAATATTAATTAGAAAGCCGCATTTACACTAGTGAGGTCGCATAGAACATTTTTGGCTTGACTTCCCCTTTAAATTGAGATTTAGTTTCAAAACAAAGAAAAAAAATGTGTTAACAAAAAATGTCATTGCAGTTTAATATATTACTGTAAAAAAAAAAAAAAAACTGCTTCACAATCTTACGATTATGAAAGATTATAATTTAACAAAAGAAAAAAATATATACTATTGTTTCATTAACAGATAAATACAACGTAAAAATGCTTAAGATCAGCAATAAATAGAATTTGATAAATAAGCAGTGAGAACCAAAGCCTATACGCTTAGGTCTTTGTGGAATAAACCAGACAATAATAATAATGATAATTATAATAACGTACAATAGATATGAACATGGGGAACCAACCAAAGCACTTGAGCTGACCAAGACATCCATTAACTCTTTTACTGCCACACGTTATCAAAAAAAAACTTTAACATGACAAAGGCTTTGATCATTCACGTCATCCTTAAAAACGTTCTATTTCATCAGATTTCGTCATGTTTCATTGTAATTTCATACACCAGCAGCCCATTGAAAAAAAAGATACAATGCTGCCATCTGTTGGCCATAGTGAGCGAGTGATTTTGATTCCACAACCCATTGACCAGGCAGCGCTGCACTTGGACGTTGCACTGCCCATTGAAACAAAAAATATATATATGTATAGTTGACATCATTTAACGTTTATGGCGGCATACATTGTGGTTTTACCAATTGCTATTAAACGTTTTTGGCGGTGAAAGAGTTAAGATGGACTTCTCAGTGAGGCTACATAAATAAACTTGAGTTGAGTTGAGGGAGAGACTATAAGCGACATTAAGGATCAAAACCCCTCCAAATGCTGCTCAACATTGTCGGCTGGCACTTTAAAGTTCACCTAATGCACCCACCCAATATCGACATCAGGGGGAGCTCAGTGATCAAATAACTCGCACACATATAACCCATGGCAACTAGTGACATTAGCGTCAAATCAAATTGATTTGGACTCTACGTCAAAGATGCTTCCTGCTTGTGGTCTGCACAAAACGTATTCATGTCCATGGAACAGCGGCAGGATTCCAGCCATCAAGAATACCGTGTGCGCTCACTCAACATGATTTGAAGGACATTGGGTTTTGTGAGGCCGATTGTTGGCTTCACAAAAAAAATAAAAAAATTTAAAAAAAAAAATCTCCACTGATGTCCTCTTGTTCACTTAGCTGAGGTGATCCTGATAAATTCAACACTGATCTTTCACAGGGATGTCGAAAAGCTTTGTGGCAACTGCCTGGTAATTGGCAACACTGCAACGTATGCAGCCCTCACTTGTTACTGCTGCTTCCAATGACAAGTGTGCGTTTTACTGCTTTACAATCGGAGCTACATTTCACAGTGGTTCACATTCAATCGCAACATGGCACCTGCCATGGCATGTACATGGAGACGATGCCGAGTTATGCTCATTTTGGTAATTAAAGAGACCTGACTGCAATGAAAGGGGTATTAAAAAAAAATTATAATAAATTGTGACATCCTCGAAAGAGAAGGCCTCTGGTATTGTGATCCGAGTTCTTGTTGAGAAGTGAGCGGTCTTCATCTTCCTCTCTTCACTCCATCATCTTACTCATCAGAAACCGAGAGCCTGCTGAAGATGGGCAGGCGGCGGGACGCATCCAGGAGGGGCGACTCGGAGTCACTCTGACTGCCAAGGCTGCTCTGGTAACCCTCCTGGTCGGACAAAGAGCTGAGGGGGCTGGGGGGGCCCTCCGAGGCTGGCTGGAAAAAACAAGGGATCGTGGGGGACAGCTGGGGCTCACGCGCAGGACGGGGGCCCCAACCGGGGCCAAACAGGTTGGCAATCTCCTGCCTTGAGTAGACGAAGGGATTGCCGGACCACTCGGTCAGGTCTTCGGTGGAGCGATTGGTAGGCGGGGTGACCGAGGTAGGGCTGTCTTGTGAGCCGTCGGAGCTGGGGAAGCCCGCGAAGCTGAAACTGTGCTGTAGGCGAGGACAGCCCATCTTGTTGAAGGCAGCGAGGGGCGGCGGGGGCCCGCGGCGTTCCTCGGGGTTGTGGATGAAGTGGCAGCGGGGGCCGTACGGGCAGAACCCAATGGTGTGGAAAGTGCGACACGGCTCAGTCTTGTACTTGGGGTGGCGGGTCAGGCTGCGCAGCTCGTGCATGCCGTGGGCGAACTGGCACTTGTCGCCGTACTTGCAGGAGCCGTTCTCCTCGAAGGGCCGGCACAGCTCCGTCTTGTAGCGGCTGGAATTGACTTGGCCGCTTGCGCCTGCGCACGCTTGGCTGTAGTTCAACATCTTGTTCTGAGAGGAGAAAAACAGCCAGATGGGGAAACAGACAGGACCATGAGAAATGGCAATGAAACCTCTGCAAACTCAAGGTAACAGCAAACCTTTAGCAAAATTGAATGCCATTTAGAATGCTGCACAAAACAAATTTTTATGTCCATGGCCCTACTGCATATGCAAAAAATAAAAACAATTCAAAAAAAATAAAAAATAAAAAAATAAATCCCAAATCAAGGGGAGTATTATTATACAGAGGAGGGAGGGCTTAATAAGAGAAAGAAAAAAAGAAAAAAAAAAAAAAATCACATATGAACTAGTTAGCCCCAAGGACAACATGAGTAGCTCATGGATTTGTTCTGGAAAGAGCTCACCAATAAGGCTGGGACGGCACAAAAAAATAAATAAATAAATAAATAAATAAAGAGAGCTCTGGTATGATCATTAAGGTGAAAAATTAAGAATGAAAACAAACAAACAAACAAAAACAACAACAACAATGGTTAGCAGCATATGACAGTAATGTATCTATTTTGGAAAGAGATTACCATGTAACAAAGCAAAGTGGCAGATCTTAGTAAATACATTTCAGGAACGTGGTGTTCAAAGTGTTTGTGTCATAAAAAGCGTCACAAAATAGAAAAGATGATGGAGATTAATTCAATTTAAAAATAGATAAAAAAGCGATGACACAACAAACGTGTCTGTACTCTGTACACACATGGGGCCAGTTACTTGCCACTCAAAGTTCACAATGGCCCGAATGGACCAGTACAAATTTCATAAATATGATGAAATCAACATCTTACTTTTTTATATTTAATATTTAAATAAATAAATAAATAAAAAATGCAAAAAAGTAACTAGATGGTAGTAATATTTTTTAGTGGCTTGAATAATACTGTATAAAAGATGCTAACGATGAAATAATCATTGAGACTTATCTATACAGTACTGGTTCTGACAGGGCCACCACAAAATGGTTCATGTGGAAAGCGTCATGAAGAACCCTGTTAAATGTTTGTGTCTAAATGCTGAATTGTTGTTTAATAATCATCTGTTTAGTTAAAGGTTTTAAGAGGGACTAAACATTGACGGACATAATTGAACTGTAGTGTCTGTCAATACTTTCATGTGTCACTATTGTTTGTGCCTTTTGCATTATAGGTCTGTGATGCAACAGGGGGATATTTATGAAGTTGATCAAGCTCATTAAGTGTGAACATGCTGCAACAAGAACGACAACAACAAAAAGAGCCACAGTACAATATGTCTGATAATGATTTTGGGGGGGGATGGGGACCAGACCAGACAGCAAATATCCATGACACCTATTAAAATTCATGTATTTATTTATTTTTAAGCAAAACAATTCTTCATAAAACGCTGATAAAAATTTACTATACTTTTTCCATGAAAAAAAGAGGGGGTGGGGCAGGAAAATCCATAAATTTGATATATTTAAAAAAAAAAAAAATTTAATCTGTGAATATGCGACTCCTCGGACGCTAAATTGCAGTACGTGGGGGTCCACTGCATACATACTACAGTAATCATCATAATCAAACCCCTACAAAGTTAATCTGACAAGCATAATTTCAGAAGTGAAGTATAAGAAAAACATAAAATTGGCCATCCTATCTACCCCAGGGGTCTTCAAGTCTGGTCCTTCAGAGCCCCTATCCAGCTTGCTTTCCATATCTCCCTCTTCCAACACACCTAAAATCAAAATGATCAGGATCGTTATCAGGCTTGTACAGAAATTGCTGATGAACTGATCATTTGATTCAGGTGCGTTGGAGGAGGTAAACGTGGGAAAACAAGCCCTATAGGTGCTCTCGCGGTTCGGACTTGTTGACCCTTGATCTAGCTACTGCATGAAACAATAAATGACAGCTAAAAATGTTTCGTTACATCACTAAGCGGTCGTAAGTGGCTAGATTAAGCTTCTGGTCCATAATATTTGTTAATTATCTGCTTTAGATACGAGTATAACTTCGCAAAACACTCTAATGACTCTGCCTAATGACATTTAGCGCCAAACACTACAAATAATGTTATATGACGCGATATTCAAGAAACCGGCGCCGATATTAACGGTTCTCCTCATCTTATCGAAGAAACGTTTAGCGTAACCGCATGTAACGAAAATGCGAGTGTTTTTTTTCCCGTTCCGTAACCAGAGTTTAAAATTTGAGTTGACTGAAAACTGTTAATGCTAACGTTAGCATGTTTGCTCTACAAAGTACAAAGATACAACTCAATGCGCGCAGCCGTCATTTACCTTGTCGGAGACGTCAGTGTCGAAGAAAGGAGAAATGCTGGCCGCTGTCATTCCTTCGTAGATGTTTATGTAGAGCTGGTGGTTATTTGTAAAAGTCCAGGTTTCTGTGCTGGCTTCCCCACAGACAGACACCCCCTCTGTAGTGCTGCAGTGCTGCGCAGTTCCTTTTCTACACGCATCGACGGTCGGCGGCCTTCCGGCTGCGCCGCTGCACACAACAGCTCGGGAGGAAACAGCGCCTCTACAGTGCAACCCCTTCATTGAATGAAAAAGCGTCAACGCGTTTTCTTCAAAGGTACTACTGTCGCTGTGAAGAGAAGAATAAACGGACGCGAGGGACAGTTTTAAATTATTCCTCTTTGACGTATTGCACACGTTTAAATCAGTCCAATCAGTGTAGGTATGAAAAGCAGTTTCACATAAAGTCACAGATTTTTTTTTCTTCACGATCTGTCCCGAAATACCCCACAAGTAGATCTGCACCTGGTCTGAGCAGTAGTTCGTATCACAGACCAGATTTAGACCCACAACAAGAGCAACCTTTAGTAAAACTGCTTTCACACAAAGTGGAAGTTACACAAACAATTACGATTCATGTTATTTGCTGTGTACTATAACTGCAGTCTGCGATTGGCTGGCAACCAGTTCAGGGTGTGTCCCGCCTACTGCCCAGAGCCAGCTGATAGGCTCCAGCACCCCCCGCGACCCTTGTGAGGAATAAGCGGTCAAGAAAATGGATGGATGGATATAACTGCAGTATCTTCATCAGGTCATTATGAATAGAAAGTTGCTAGTTGTAATTTTAAATATAGTTTCCATTTGCGTTTGCTAATAAAGAAAAAATCCATATAAATTATTATTATTATTATTATTATTATTATTATTATTATTATTATTACTCTCAGTCGTTCAGGGCAAGCTGGAGAGAAAAAAACCTATTAATTACAATAAATTATTTTGCAGTTTAGGTCTCTGCCGCGTGCTTTAAAATGGCTCATAGGCAATGTCAAATATTTCATCAATGACAATTGACAATTCCGAACTTGTGCGTCACAAGTCAAAATGGCGGTCAACTCAGTGAAAGGGAATTCTCCGCTCATTGAAAAGCATTGGACTTTGGGTCATTGTAATTTGATTTGTGAGGATTATTTTGATTTCAAAATGTGACAACATTTCGTTTGACTAGTTTGTATGCTAGTTACAGGCAAAAGCAATACAGTAAGCCGTTTGTTTACACCATGTAAAGGAAGCATTTGCATTGCGTTGCATTGCATCAGAAATGCTCAGATGTTCAGAATTCAATTCAATTTTATTTCATTCCTTTAAAAAATAGAAAAGAAAAGGGACAGAAAGAAGTAAAACTTATGTTATCTGCCCAGGTCAACAACAACAACAACAAAAATCAACACAATGTAAATGACAGCGAGTGGTCAAGATGCTTTCAATATATAACAATTCTATATAATAATTCGGCAGCATGTTCTTGTGCTATATGTATTTTTCCGGTAAGTGAGCTTTTGTCAAGTTTTTAAAATACAGATAGACTGAGATGATTTTGTTTTACAATCCAGATTGTTCCCTCATCTGACACTTTGAGTTGAAATAGATTGTTCTTTTTGTTTTGTTCTATATTTTATTTTGGAGAAAATATCTGCTCCTCTCAATTTATACTCATGTTCCATTTTTATTTTAAATCCATCCATCCATTTTTCTCGACCGCTTATTCCTCACAAGGGTCGGGGGGAGGGGGGTGGGGTTGGGTGGGGTGGGGGGGGTTATGCTGGTGTCTATCTCTGCTGGCTTTGGGCAGTGGGACTGGTTGCCAGCCAATTGCAGGGCACCTTTTTTAAAAATGTAATTTGTATATCAACTGGTAAAACTTCATGATGGGCTTTAAATATTATTTTGAGATGTTTACATTTCATCAGTTCATTACATTTGAAAGTTTTTAGTTGTATAAATAATGGATTAGTGTGGTCTCTGTATCCGCAGCTGCAAACGACACAAATTGTACGTTTCTGTAAAAGAAAGATGGAATCATGTAGGTTTTGGCTGCACACCCCAACACTTCAATGCAATAGGTCAGGTATGGAAAAAAATCAATGAATTATATAACAATAACAAAGCATTCTTGTTTTATGTCATGTTTTTGTGTTTCTGTAAAGCGCTTTGTGACAGTTCAGGCTGTTTGAAAGTGCTATTTAAATAATCTTGAGTTGAGTTGAATTCAGTAATACATTACAACATAAAATAAAGTGGTGTCATCTGCAAATAAAATACATTTTAACAATTTGGAAATAGTTGCAATATCATTCACATAAAGAAGAAAAAGTACTGGCCCCAGAATTGATCCCTGGGGCACCCCACAAGTGACATAACTGTGTGTTGACTGTCTACTATTGAATTCAACATATTGTTTTCTATTTTTTAAATAACTAGTGACCCATTGATGTGCGACACCTCTTATACCATATTTAAACAATTTATGCAATAATATTTCGTGATCCAAGGTGTCAAATGCTTTTTGTAAATCCACAAAAACATTTACTAAGACATGTTTATTATTTTTTATTTATTTTTTTTATCCATGGCAGTGGAAATTCCTTCAGTTAACTCTATTAATGCCATAGCAGTTGAGTGGTTGTAAGGAACCCCATATTGGCTGTTACTTAAAATTTTATACTTGTCTATAAATGTATTTAATCTTATCACATACAATTTTTCCAACATTTTAGACTACCTTAGCTATTTTCATTTGTTCTGGGAAAATTCCTGTTGTAAATGATAAATTACAAATGTATATAAGAGGCTCTATGATCATGTCTATGATTTGTTTTATCAATGACATATTCATATCTCTATAATCATTTGAGTTTTGTTTACTGGCAGAATTATGAATGATGTTCAAAACTTCGCTGGCTTGTATGGCCTCTAGAAAAATACCGTTTACATCATTAGGT